>NC_057866.1:165818902-165991402 GCF_019393635.1 Dromiciops gliroides | reverse complement strand
ACAGTACGGGGTCCCTACTTGTCTATATCTATCTGAAGTTATCAGGAAAGAACAGGAAAGTGGGATGGCATGAGATGGTCTGATAGCTCGGAGAGATGGCTGCTGTTGAGAACTGGTCTCAAGATGTCAATTCAGAGGGCAGCTAGGTGGCACCGTCCCTGGAGTCAGGAGGACCTGAGTTCAAATGTGGCCTCAGACACTTGACACTTGCTAGCTGTGTGACCCTGGGCAAATCACTTAACCCCTATTGCCCCACCCCCCCCAAAAAATAAAATATGTCAATTCAACAAAGCTTTGCTAAGCCTCTAATATGTGCAAGTCAGGTTCTGGGGGTGCAAAGATAAAACAAGACACAAACCTTGTCTTCAAGGAGCTCATGTTCTTTTTAAATAATTTTTTTTAATTTGCTTTTATTCTGAACTTAAACACCAAATGCCCATTTTAAGCATTTCCATATACGTAATAGAAGTATGTACTGACAACTCTTCTGTCTTAAGTGTCAATGATATTTTTAACACATTCCCAGGGCAGCTAAGTGGCACAGTGGATAAAGCACCTGCCCTGGATTCAGGAGGGCCTGAGTTCAAATCCAGCCTCATATACTTGACACTGTGTGACCCTGGGCAAGTCACTTACCCCCCATTGCTCTACAAACAAACAAACAAAAAACTCCACATTCCCATCACTCCCTTCATCTAATTTAAGATTGAGCCCACCCCTGAGGCAGTCAGGCTGGGGGGTACGGAGGCAGGGAGGATAGCACAATAGTGCTCTATCATATATGAGGGTGATATGCATGCTTCAGGGTGGTACACAAAGTTATTCTGATTGACATGAAGCTGGGAAGGAGCTAAAAGGGATGACTAAACTACTAAACTATACTATAGAGGAAACAAGCACATAAGACTCAAGTGGAAACTTGGAGTACAGAAATCTGAAGTTTATGTCCCTCTCCCAAAGCCATAATGAAAACTTGACACAAACTCCCTCTTCAGGGGACACTGGGCATGCACCTTCTTCCCAATTCCCCAACTGTACCACTTTCTGGAAACTTTCATGCCCCATGCTTGCACTCCCTATTTGATCTATGGCCTATTGTTTCCATGCTTGTGACATCAAGGACAACAAGAATATGTTCCTTTCTCAGTCAGACTCATGATCCTTATGTGTCTCAAGGAGCTGCCCTCAGGTGAAGGTGATTCCAACTTAAGCATGTCACCTACCAACTAGGAGTAAAGTGAGTTTGGCAGAACTGGATGAACCAGGTCTGGGGACCATTGCTGTTCACTCCCTTTCCACATCCTGCTGTGGACTCAGAAACCATCATGACACACGTTCCTGTGACCTTCCTGGTTATATCCTTCCCACTCGGCCCCTCCCTTGTTCTTGTTCCTGGGCGTTTCGTTTTAGGCCCCATCCCTGCCTAGTGTGAATTGAAGTGAGCCATGATGTTTTGTTTGGTTTTTTTTTTTTAATTTTATGCATTTGTAACCCAGCTTCCATCCAAGGCCAGAACTGTTTTTTCATGCTCCTACATATCCAGGCAGAGATATAAATTCTAATTGGTAGAGAGAAAGCTGTGCAAAATTGCATACCTATATAAGGGACTTACTGTGTGGTTAAAGATCGAAATAGTTGAAGGGGGGAAAAAAGATATTAAATAGCAGAGTACAACCCTCCAAGCTGTAGACCTGTGGGGAAGGCAGCCCCATCATATTCCTCATCTCTACAGCCTATAATTCTACAGACTGTTGAGAGAAGACCTCCCTTAGGTGAAATCAGTCTCTCCTGGTTTGAGCTGAGATATTATCTCAGCTTTACTCCTGGGTATTTCCTGGTTTAATTGAATCTGTAGAAATTGTCCTATTTACATTTGCCATCTTATTTGGATAAATGGGTTTACTGACTATTTACTATTTGTGATGGATCTTATGTAATTAGCATTTATTTGGTAGTGTGGTTAAGCTGGTGAGTGTAAGCTAAAGTCTACCCTTCCATTTAAAAGCAATGGGGCGAGGGGGGGGAGGGAAGCTAGGTGGCACACTGGATAAAGCACCAGCCCTGGATTCAGGAGGACCTGAGTTCAAAACTGGTCTCAGACACTTGACACTTACTAGCTGTGTGACCCTGAGTAAGTCACTTAACCCTCATTGTCCTGGCCAAACACACACAGAACAATCAAGAAAGTGGCTTTCCTTCTGAACCCAGACTCATATAGGTATCTGTTCTTTGCCCCTCTTTATTTGTTCTTCCTTTATCTTGTCAAGAACATTGGACTAAAGCAACCTTGTGAGTTATGAAAAGTCAGGAGACATTCCTTCCAAAGATCCTAGAGCTAAATTGTGCAACAGATTTTGTGGATAGCTGAGCCAAATGAAGAGCCAAGTCCAAAGACAGCAACAGCAACTCATCCACTCTTTATGCCAAATTTGGAAGTAAATTCCACGGGGTAGATGCTTTAAAGAAACTACTTTAAGGGGCAGCTAGGTGGCACTGTGGATACAGCATCGGCCCTGGAGTCAGGAGGACCTGAGTTCAAACCCAGCCTCAGACACTTAACACTTATTAGCTGTGTGACCCTGGGCAAGTCACTTAACCCCAATTGCCTCACCAAAAAAAAAAAAAAGAAAGAAAGAAAGAAAAGAAAAGAAACTACTTTAAGTCTGAGCCCATTATCCCCAGGGATGATGTGGAATAGGAGAAAGTGTGCCCCCAAATGTTGACAGAAGGGAAATGTTTATATTTCTGATCTTGCTATATCATATTAGTAAATATTCCCTTTTTAAAGATAATTGATATTAATTGATTATATGCTATTGGGGCACTAATAATTGGTGATTGATATTTGGGAGAATATATCAGAATGGCAGCTCAAGTCTATAACATTAGAGAAATACCCCAAACCCCTTAGGGATACCCCTAGAACCTTGGGAAAAATGTAGACTTGTTCAAGGACTTCTCTCTGACAGTGGAGGCTGGGATAAGGATCCTCAGAGCTCATAAGAATTATATATACTAGGGCAGCTAGGTGGTGCAATGGATAGAGCACCGGCCCTGGAGTCAGGAGTACCTGAGTTCAAATCCAGCCTCAGACACTTACTAGCAGTGTCATCCTGGGCAAGTCACTTAATCGCAATTGCCTCACTAAAAAAAAAAAATTATATGTACTTATATAATTCTTTATCTATATGCATGTATGTATGTATATGTAATATATACACTTAAAAGAAAAAGCAAGCTGCGGATGATAAATATTCACAGTTTCACATACAATCCCCCTTTTCTGTTCTACTCTATATTTGGAAATGTTCGTTTTTATTTGGTGTTTGTTAAGCTCAGACTAAAAACAATTTAAAGACATAAAGTTGGCTAGCAAATTTTTCAGGAATTGTGAGTCATACAGAGTATTAGGCAGGTGATACCTCTTTTAGCATGTTACTTCCTCCTTGGGCTTAAAGAAGTAGTTTTGAATGACTGGTAGAACCTGGGCGGGGCATAGGAAGACTGATGTTGTCAAAGGCAAAAAAGCTGGAACCAGTTGTCCAAAGATCCTGTTAACAAATAAGCACTCCAGGAATATAGTGTTTGTCAGAACCTTCTGGTTCTGACAAACACTATATTTTATGTCTAGAGTCTAGACATAAAACCAGGATTAGGGTTCATGAGCTGTAGGACTTTTAAACCCAAAGCCAAGGTTAAAAAAAATACCATAACAGAGACCAAAAAGCAACCTTGCTGAGTTGTGGAAATTATGACTATCCAAATAGAAAGTGAACGTTTGACTGGTAGATAGCACAGTGCCACTAGGTGGCACTAGCTTAAAGAGCTGGTGCAGAATCAAGAGCAGGGAACCAGAGAAATCCTCATCCCTTTGTAAACATTGGATCATAGGGCTTAGAGATTGAAAGGGACTTTAGAGAACACCTAATGTGGGTGTTCTTGACTTTTTTTAATGAACTTTTTTTTTTTTTTTTGGTGAGGCAATTGGAGTTAAGTGACTTGCCCAGGGTCACACAGCTAGTAAGTGTTAAGTGTCTGAGGTTGCATTTGAACTCAGGTCCTCCTGAATCCAGGGTCAGTGCTCTATCCACTGCGCCACCTAACTGCCCTTTAATGAACTTTAAAAAAAGGTATTTCAATATCTATATTTCATTATAACTGATTTCCTTTGAAATCCTATGTATTTAATTTTTATGCATTTAAAAACGCTGTTCTGAGAAGGGGTCCATAGGTTTCACCTGACTGCCAGAGGGGTTCATGATCCAAAAAAGGTTAATAACTTTTGGTCTAGTGCAATCCTTTTATTTTACAGGTGAGGAAATTGAGGCTCAAGGGGAGTCTTACCCAAGACCACAGAGAAAGTCAATGGCAGAGCTAGGATTCAAGTCCAGGGCTTGTGCCCTCTGCACTACATGCTTGCACCACACAAGTAAAGCCTTATTATTATTACACTAGGTCATCAGATCTGTTGAAAAGTTTTTGCATCCTAGCCAGAATCATGACCTATTTTATAACAGGTGTAGAAACTGATATCAAGTGAAATAAGCAGACGTCAAAGGACAATATATGAAATGACTGCAGCATTGTAAACAGTAGGATCACTAAGAGGAAGCTAAAGTCGTAATAATTGGAAAATCAATAATGGCTTCAGGGAACAGATAATGAAACTTACTTTTGTCCTCTGAGGGAGAGGTGGGTGACTAGTAGGACAAGATGTTGTAATTTTTGGCAGATGCAATTGTTACAGCAGGTATTTTGGATGGGCTACTTTTCTGTTACAAGAAAAGAAGGAACAAGCATCTGTGGAAGGGTCCACTTGTATTATGTATGCAATATAAAAACAAAAGGCATTAATAAAACTCGCTTTTACTTCTTAACCTTTTGTTTTGGTTTTTGGTTTTTTTCGGGGCAATGAGGGTTAAATGGATTGCCCAGGTTCACAAGCTAGTAAGTGTGAAGTGTCTGAGGCTGGATTTGAACTCAGGTCCTCCTGAATCCAGGGTCGGTGTTTTCTCCATTGCGCCACCTAGCTGCCCTCTAAAACTCACTTTAAAAAAAAAGAATGTCAACTTATGAAAAATGTGATCCATCTCCAGAGAATGAACTGATGGTGTTACAGATTGAAGCATAATTTTTTTCAGTTCCTTTTTCTAAAGTTGTTTTTTGTCTGTTTTCTTTCACAACCACAACCTCACTAATGTGGAAATGGTTTGCATGACTACACATGTATAATTTATATTGAATTACTTAAGTTCTTAAGCGGGGGTGGGGGGGGAGAGGAAGGAAGATAATTTGAAATGCAAGGTTTTAAAAATCAATGTTAAAATTTGTTTTTACATGTAATTTGGGGAAAAAACCATAAAAATCTAAAATAATAATAATAATAATAAAAAGAATGTCATATGGGAGAAATCCAAAGGTAAGCCTTGCTAAAGAGCAGACAAATGGGGTTGCCTTGATTGTACAAAGGACATTAGACCATTGTACAAACATTGATTAGAATTTCATTCAGTCAATAAACATTGACCCTGGGCAAGTCACCTAACCTCTGAGGGCTCTAGGAAGCTCTATAAATTGCAGAGTTCTTCAGGGTCTAACCCACTATTCAATAAACTCCGGGGGCAACTAGGTGGCACAGTAGATAAAGCACCGGCCTTGGATTCAAGAAGACCTGAGTTCAAATCCAGTCTTAGACACTTGACACTTACTAGCTGTGTGACCTTGGGCAAGTTACTTAACCCTCATTGCCCTGCAAAATAATAATAATAATAATAATAATAATAATAATAATAATAATCTCCAGTGGCTACCTATTACTTCCAGGATCAAAAATAAACTCCACTCTTTAGCTCTTAAAGCCCTCAGAACCTGGTCCTTTCCTGTCTTTCCAGTCTCCTTACTACTTGTTCCTTTCTAAATACTCTATGATCCAGAGGCACTGGCCTCTTTACTGTTCCTTGAATAAGACTCCATCTCCAGTTATTTTCACTGGCTGTTCTCCAAGCCAAGAATTCTCTCCCTCTTCTCCACCTCCTGGCTTAGTTTTCTTTCTTCAAGTTTCAGCTAAAATCTCATCTGCAAGGAACTTTTCCTGGTTCCCCTTAATGCTAGTGCCTTATCTCCACTTTTACTTCTAAGATATCCTGTGTATATCTTGTTTATACATAATTGTGTACATGTCACCCCCATTAGATTGGAAGAGGAGAAAGACTGTTCTTGCCTTTCTTTCAGGCTTATCCCAGTGCTTGCTACATAATAAATGATTTAATAAATGCTTATTGACTTGAATTGAGGTGTCCATCTGCATTGATAGAGGAAATTCCTTAAGCCAGAAGTTCCCTATGCTAATGTCCAATCCCTGTCCCTATCCAATTAATGTTTATTAAACATCTACTATGTAGCAAAGATAATGAAAAAACTAATAAATGTTGGTGAGGCTGTGGGAAAACAGGCACATTAATACAGTATGAGTAAACCTTTAGAATGGGCACATGGGGCAGCTAGGTGACTCGGTGGATACAGCACTGGCCCTAAAGTTGGTAGGACCTGAGTTCAAATCTCACCTCAAACACTTACTAGCTGTGTGACCCTAGGCAAATCACTTAACCCCAATTGCCTTAAACATCCAGGGCCATCTCCAGTCATCCTGATGTATATCTTGCCACTGGGCTGAGATTGCTCTGGAGGGAATGAGGTTAGTGACCTTGCACAGCCCTCCCTCACTTAAATCCAATTCACTGCAAGTCATGACATCACCCTGCTGTCATGGTCCTCTTCAAGAATGAAGGACAAGGGGCAGCTAGATGGTGCAGTGAATAGAGCACTGGCCCTGGATTCAGGAGGACCTGAGTTCAAATCCAGCCTCAGACACCTGACACTTACTAGTTGTGTGACCCTGGACAAGTCACTTAACCCCAATTGCCTCACCCAAAAAATAAATAAATAAATAAATAAAAGAATGAAGGGCAAACAACAACAATGGGCACAGCAATTCTGGAAAGCCATTTTCAGTTATATACAAAAAAGATGAACAGTGCAAGTCTTTTCTCTTAGCTATATTGTGCCTATACCCCAAAGAGATAAAAAAAAAAAGGAGGTCTGTATGTAGAAAAATATTTTTAGCAGCTCTTTTAGTGTTGGCAAATACTAAAATGCAAGAAGATGTAAGGAATGAATAGCTGATCAAATTGTGGTATATAAATGTGATTGGATACTCTTGCGATATAAGAAATGAGGAAATAGGGGCAGCTAGGTGGCGCAGTGGTTAGAGCACTGGCCCTGGGTTCAGGAGGACCTGAGTTCAAATTCGGCTTCAGATACTTGACACTTACTAGCAGTGTGGCTCTGGGCAAGTCATTTAACCCTTATTGCCCCACCAAAAAAAAAGAGGAAATATATAATTTTTTTTAAATGGACTTTTTCAAAAAGAATGACCCAAATTAACTACAAAGACATATGACAAAAGATGCTACCTGCCTCCAGAAAAAGATAAATAAAAGTATGTATAGGATGATTTTACAGATATATGCGTGTGTATGTATGTATATATGTATGTATATTTGTGTCTAAGGGTAGCCATCTCTAGGGCAGGAGGAAGAGAGGAGAAAAAAAAAGGAAAAAATAAATTTACATGATAATTTTGTTGTATATTTGAAAGGAATAGCAAATTGTGCATAGTAGATTGGCAGTTTCATATGCAATCATCTTTTTATTATACTATGTTATAGAAATGCTTGTTTTATTCCATAAATTAAAATTTTAAAAAATAGAAACTGAAAAAAAAGACATGGAAAGATTTATGTGATCTGACACGGAGTGAAATGAACAGAGCAAGAAGATCAATTTTATATAGTAGCAACACTGTTATAAAAATGAATAATTTTCAGGACTTTTATAAACTTATGAAGAATGAAATGAGCAGAACCAAGAGAATAATTTATATAATGATAACAACATTATAAAAAGCAGAGAACTTTGAAAGCTCTAAGAAGTATGATCAATACAATGGCCATTTGTGATTCCAGAGGAACAATGATGAAACATGCTATCCATGACAGAGAAGTGATGATGGACTTAGGGTGTGGAATTAGACATAGAGACTTTTTTGTATGGCCATTGAGGGAATTTGCTTTTACTAGATTATGCATATGTTATAATAAATTTATTTTTTTCCCAATGGGGTAAAGGGAAGAAGGGAAAGAAAATAAATTTATGTTCATTAAAAAAAGAGAGAGAAAGGCAAAAAATAATATAGATATGAGATACTACCTAGACTTTTAGATAAGACCACAGATGGAGTATTATTAGCTTTACTGTTTTACTTTGTTATGAGAGACCTCTCATGAATAAATGTATAATGTTAAAAAAAAACAAACCCCCATTCATGAAATTGAAAGTAACCCCCTCAAACATCTACTATGTGCAAAGGTACTATGCTTAAATTCAGAAGTAATGTAGGTATTTACAGAATTATAGAGCAAGAAGAGACCATTAGAGATCATTTAATACAGTCTTAATTCAGTCTGGGCTCAAGGTCTTGGAGATATACAAAAAGTGTCTTTAGTTGTTTTTTTTGGTTGGTTGATTGTTTTTGTGGAGCAATGAATGTTAAGTAACTTCCCCAGGGTCACACAGCTAGTAAGTGTCAAGTGTCTGAGACTGGATTTGAACTCACATCCTCCTGAATCCAGGCCAGTGCTTTATCCACTGCGCCACCTAGCTGCCCCAAGTATATTTAGTTTTTAATCCAGAGATCCTACAATTCAGCATACATTTGAAGTATGTTATTGTCAGGGGACAACAATCTATCTGCATAACAATATTACTAGAAGCACTGTTTGTAACATCAAAAACAAAAAACAAAAAAACCTTTAGACAAACTAACTGTCCAAATATTAGGGAATGGCTGAATAAATTAGAGTATATAGATGTAATATATATTACGCCATATGAAACAAAAGGTGAAGGATTCAGAGAAGCATGGGAAAACCTGTTTGAACTGATGAAGAACAAAGAAAGCAAAACCCAAAGAACAGTGTACATACTACAACTATGGTGATATAAGCACTAACCAGTAAGAAAATTCAGGTTAAATACAATGGATAACACTGGTACTACTTCATTAAAATGAATGGCACATCTTTTTGTTTTTAGGAACTGAAGGATTATATTTAAACTCATTTTAGGTCTGGTTAGTATTCATTTTGTGGAGGCTTTTTAAAAAAGTCTTACTGATGCTTTTGATTTTTTTATCCATTATTTCTTAATATATTCTGAATAGAAACTTTCCTTACCAAAAAAAAAATAGTTAAGCAAAACACAAAAACAAACTGACGTCAGATGGAAGAGCATATTGCTTATAGTTCCCCACCTTTCTGCCAAGAGGTAACAAGTATTTTCATTATTCTACAAGACCAAAATTGATCATTTCACCTATTCAGAGTCAGACTGTCTTTTAGTATTGTCTTCGTTTATATCAAGCATTCTCAACCTTTTTCTGTCATGGACCACTTTCACAGTCTCGTCAACCTATGAACTATGTAGTAAGAATAAATTTAATTGCTTTAAAACAATAGTAGGAATAAATTTGTCAACTTAGCATAACTGACTCCATTTTGTTTTAAGCTTCCATTTTGTGATTGAGTTGTTTTAAATAAGTTTTCCATAAGTTGTCAATAAAGCACTTGTGTGGCATGATGCAATAAGCATATCTATGTTCTTAAACAATTGATAAACTTATGTGGATCCTCTGACTGTACAATCAATAGAAGAATGTAAAAAACAACATTATCAGTAGTTCAAATGAACCATCAATCAAATTTTGTGGCAAACAAATTAGGAACACTCATATCTAAAAACCGCAAGAAACCCACTGAAAGTTCTAGTCTTCAGCTCCTGCATCAAGGCTGGGACTGGCTCCTACATTCTCTGCTTTTGAGATTTGAGAATTCCCACATTGACTTGAGAGCTGTGCTGATTGATGGAGTCTTTCCAGACAACCACCTTGGAAAGAGACACATGGCCTCCAACTGGGTGGGGAAGAATCTTGACATAAACACTGGAATAAAAGAAGTTTGCCAGGAACTCAGGTTGGTGATGTGTTCTTAGAGGGTGGTATTTGTATTGTTTGAATGATTCCAGGCATTGAGAAGCACAAGCCTTATTAGTGTTTCCATCCTACTAGTTAGCATATATATTGATAAATCTCCTATAAGTGTGTATTATGGATTATAGGTCCCTTCTCAGAAAAAAGTTTTTAAATATATAAAATAAATACATAAGATTACAAGAAGAAAATTAAACCAATCATATTAAAATATAGTTATCAAATTTTTTAAGTTCACAGATGCCGGTTTAAAAACCCCTAATTTATATCATTTATTGTAGTCATCATGTATGTTGTTATCTTGGTTCCCTATCATAAGAGGGGTTTTTTTTTTTTTTTGGCAGGGCAATGGGGGTTAAGTGACTTGCCCAGAGTCACACAGCTAGTAAGTGTCAAGTGTCTAAGGCCAGATTTGAACTCAGGTATTCCTGAATCCAGGGTGGGTGCTTTATCCACTATGCTACCTAGCCGCCCCCATAAGAGTACTTTAAAGCACCAGATGGGCTCAAATAAGCAGGATTTCATGATAGGCATCTTATAAAAAATTAAGATACTAGCAGATATTATGACAGAGCAACATCATTACAAAATCCACTAGACAAAGTCAGATGACTTAGATTCAAGTCCTAGCTCAGCACTTACTAGCTATTTAATAAAAGGAACAGATCATATAATCCTCTGCACCTCAGTTTCCTCCTCTGTAAAATGGGGGAAATCCTATTTGCACCGTCTATGCCACAGTGTGGTTCTGAAGAAAGTGTTTTGTAAAATAGAAGGCACTCTTGAAGAACCCCTAATCACAATTTTCAAATTTATGAAGGTACCCACTAGGAATAACTGGTGATAGTTAAGCTTTCACATAAAGAGAGATGAAAGCCCTCTGCCTTTTCACATTCACCTACTCTCAGTTTGCCCATTTTCCGGAGCACTTCTACTTTGTCTAACACTGTATATTTTGAGAATAATTCCCTGTTATTTTTTCTATCTGTCACAAATTGCATTTCATTTCTGCTATGCTATTTAATGTTTTTGCTGCATTCTTTAGCTCTCCCCATTGCAGGATATGACACTGAATTCTTGAATACTCAGAACATGTGCTGAAGACTTGAGGAGCTCTGAGTAGCTAGTAAGACATAATTAAGCTACTGCGTGAAACATTTGAAAGGAGGAAATTCACCAGAAAATTATAGCTAGAGTTAACTTTTGATTATTCACACAATGGAATTACACGAATAATTGAAATCCCTAGGTTGTGCCAACAAAAACTCCTTTCCTATTTGATGACTCCCTATTTCTGACATCCCTCCCAATTACCCCCACTACGCCCTCCTCTCATCCCTCTTCCTTAACCTCCATCTCTTTAGCAGAGAAAATGAATTTCATCCCTTTTCAAGGTATGGTGGTATAATGGGAAGAACGTTAGGAGTTGAAAGACCTGGGTTCTACTCCTGATTCTGTTACTTAATAGCTGTGTTGACCTGGGACATTAATCTTTTTGAACCTCAGTTTCCCCATCCCAAAATGGGCATAATGGGCCTTGCCTTATTTACCACATCCTATTGTTATGTGGATAAAATGAGAATGTATTTGAAGGTGATCCAAAAATAATAAAAAGCTATACAAATGGAAGTTGTAATTATTGTTTTGTTTTTCCAACCTAGAGTTTAGTAGTGATGGAATCAATTTGTTGTGAAATAATGAAAAGTAAACTCTGGAGCCAGAGGACCTGGGTCCAAATTCTACCTCTGATGATGTGACTTTGGGCAAGTTACTTACCTAACTTCTCTGGGCATCATTTTAGAAACCATATCCCAAACCCTGCACCCTCACCCTGATGCAAGTTAGGCTAGTTTTCCCTTAAGAGGTCATGAACACATTCTTAAAAATTAACTGGCTTGGGGGCAGCTAGATGGCACAGTGGATAGAGGACCGGCCCTGGATTCAGGAGGACCTGAGTTCAAATCCAGCCTCAGACACTTGACACTTAACTAGCTGTGTGACCCTGGGCAAGTCACTTAACTCTCATTGCCCCGTAGTAGTAGTAGTAGTAGTAGTAGTAGTAGTAGTAGTAGTAGTAGTAGTAGTAGTAGTAGTAGTAGTAGTAATAGACTCAAAGGACTAAAGACTGGAGCTATTGATACCACTTCCTGATCACTTCAGCAGATTAATTTAACTTGTCTTGGATGCACATCCTCATTGACAATCCTTTACCTTGTGGAAATTTATTTTGATTTGGGGACCCTACCTTTAAGCTGAGATTAGAAAGCCTTAGGCCCTCAGGGTCTCTTCCCTTCCCCCTCTGCTTCAGCTGAGCCAAAAAGCCCTGTGGGCTGTACAAGATGCCAGGTCAGACAGCTGGGGGAAAAAAAAAAGCCCCCAGCTCCCTCCGACCTGAGTGGAGCTATCTGAAAGATCCCAGATAGCCTGTGCTTGAGGCACGGGATGCTTGAGCATGCCCCCCCCATCACCTGTCACAGCTCTGGCTGGCAAATTAGCTTGGTCTATGGGAGCGCAGGAAGCCCCGAGATTTGAGTGGAGAGAAGAAAAGGGGTATGTATATATATATATACCTGGGAGTTAGACTCAGGGAAGGGGCTGAGGAGATTAGAGAGGTTCAGTGGGAGGTGGGGGAAACGAGAGAGGCTGAGAAGAGGTTTGGGAGGGCAAGAAGAGGTCAAGAGGCAGCTGAGGAGATGGCAAAGATTGGAGACTAGAGATGGGGCTACAAGGACGCAGGACAAGATGAGAAGGTCTAGGAGCAGGGAAAAGAGAGGCCAAAGGGCAGACTGACGGAGAAGACAGACAGAAGGTTGGTGAGAGAGAAACACAGGGGTTCAGCGGTGGCAGTAAGGAGAGGAAAGTTAGAAGCAGGGGGATTTACAAAGTGAAAGGGGCTCGGAGTTAGAATAAAGGACCTGAGTGCCCTGAGGAGAGGCTCGGCTAAGGCCCTTATTGTATTAAAAAGGTTACAGGCCTTACTACAAACAAGGGAAAGTGTAACGTGCCTTGAGGCTGGAGGCGGCTAAGGCCCTTATTGTATTCAAAAAGTTTGAAGCAGAATGTGGGAAAGAGACCCAGTGGAAAGAGACACACTGCAATGCAGTCAGGTTGTACATTTTATTTCCCTGTATTCTTAATTTTAAATAGTATCTCATAAATAAACTCTGCTTTGATTATTTAGTTAAGAGGCTTCTTAATATTTTGCTTATCAATTTGGGAATGGAGCAGTGTGGTGGAACTTTATAAACGGCCCACATTAAATTAACAGCAGTCAGATAGCCAAATAATCAAAAGTCCCCAGATTAGACCTCCATAGATTAGTTCCCCCAAATTAGGCTAGTCAGTAAAAATATTTTTACATTTGAATGGCGACCCAGATGGGACTTATGGCCCAATTATAATTTTTCTAAACCTATAATTTTTCATATAATTACAATTTTTCATAAATCCAAAATTATATAAATTTTTCAGACTAATTTTTCTAGCTAATAATTATTTTTTGTACAACCTGCTCTAAGTAAGTAAATTTAATTTCGTTAACTGTTGAATAATTTGAGAGTCTAGTTTTGCTCCAATATCAGTCCTAAACTAGCCAGAAATGTGCCTGAGTTAAGCTCAACTAGGAAAATAATTGGATTAGATGGTATCTGAGGTCAAATTTTAGCTCTAAAACTAACAATCTTAGAAAAGTCCTCAACCATAAACTAGATAATTAGCCCCTGGAAAAAATCAAGAAGTTTCTGATATTAGACAATAGGTTGGGGCACAGGCCTATTCTCCAGAGACTTCTCCTTGCCAGTTGCCACGCCTCTCGACTCATTGCCTTCAACCATTTTTCATTTCCCTCCCCACGTTTCTCCTATTGCCTGGTAAGTCTTCTTATCTATACCCCCTGTGCTGATTCATGGGGTGTGTGGAGGGGGTGGGTAGTTCTTTCTGGTATTCATTGTTTTTTTTATACTATTCCTTAATTCTATGAATTCTGCATTAGTTTATATAGATTTTTCCATGCTTCTCTGTATTTATCACAGTAAGCATTTCTTACAGCATAGTAATAATCCATTATAATCATGTACCACAATTTGCTTAGCCATTCCCCAATAGATGGGTCTATACTTTTTTTCTAATTTTTTGCTACCAAAAAAGTGCTGCTATAAAATTATTTTATCAAAGACCTCTTTGGGGTATAAGCCGAGTAATGAAATCTATGAGTCAACGGGAATGGACATTTTAATCATCTTCTTTGCATAATTCTAAATCGTTTTCCACAAGGTTGTACCAAAGGGAGCTAGGTGGTGCCACAGTAGATAGAACGCTAGGCCTGGAGTCAGGAAGACCTGAGTTCAAAGATGACCTCAACCCCTTCAGCCTCATTTTTCTCATCTGTAAAATGAGCTGGAGAAGGAAATGGTAAAGCACTCCATTATCTTTGCCAAGAAAACCTCAAATGAATCAAACATGACTGAACAACAACAACAACAACAACAACAAAAAGGTTGAAACAATTTATAGCTAGACTGGTTAATCTTTAAAGCCCCTTCCAGCTCTAAAATTCAGTGATATGTTGGATTCCCAACCAAGACACAATACTAGGTATGGAATGTAGAAATTTTACAATTGATTCATGATTAGAAATTTGCATCTATGATTATAAATGTGAGTAGATGTTTATTGTGTATGGTATAAATGAATGCATTTGTGACTGTGCTATGAAAACAGGCAAAGATGATTGTGTTATGATTCAAGAACTCTTTTAAATTTTCAAATATCTAATGATTCCCACTAAAACTGTTATATATTTAGGGGCAAGTGAAAGTAGGATCATATTAAAATGCATTTTTCCTTCCCTTTAGGCTGGGCCAATAAAATAAAGGAAATAAATAGTAACATCTGCTATCATTCTACAGAGGATTCAGTTGATTAGTGTGGGAGCCTCTCTAAGTGATCAGGTCTACTATCTGTAACCGAGAGGATTATCTTCATCAGGAATTAATATAGAGAGGGTCTAGAGTCCTCAAGGAGTCATCTGTTTCTTTTAAAATTATTGTGGCAGTGTATTGTTGATTAGATTTCTTTCTCACATGTGATTCCCTTACTCAAAACAAAACATTCTCTAGCTATTTTTTTTCCTACAGGATAAAAACCAAAATTCTCAGTTTGCCACTTTACAACCCCATCATACCCTAGGTAATTGGGATCTTTTTTGTTTGATTGTTTCTTTTTGTTGTTGTTGTTGTTATTTTTGGGTTTTTTGGTGAGGCAATTGGGGTTAAGTGACTTGCCCAGGGTCACACAGCCATACCCATGGTAATTGACCTTATCTCCTAGTACTCCCCACCATGAACCCTCTGCTCCAGTCAAGTTAATAACTTCAAAAATGCTCCCAAAATATGTGTGTGGGGAGACCTGATCTGGACAAAGTTGATCAACTGAAATCCCCAAAATACTTAATGAAATTAAAGGTGTCAGGCTTTAAGTGACTCCTTTGCAGTCTGTAAACCTTTACTTATTCATTTACATAGGAAAAGGTCAGGAATTATAGTTAAAGACTGGGAGAGTGGTCTTATTCCCATTAGTCAGTCAACAAGCATTTACTTAAGCATTTACTATGTTCCAGGCACTGTGCTAAGTCTAGGCATACCAAGAATCCAAAAGCATGGTCCCAGCCCTCAAGTTGTTTACATTCCAATAGGAAAGACAACATGTAACTAACTCTGTACCTATAGGATAGGTGGAAGGCAATCAGGGAGGTAAGGCACTGAGAAGAGGGTGAAATAGTAAAATATAAGAAGACTGTGAAGGTAGAAGGAGGCTATGTTGTGAAAGGTTTTAAAATCCAAAGAGTGGATTTTATATTTCATCTTGAAAGTAATAGGGAGCCACTAGAGTTTACTGAATCGTGGGATGTCATGTTCAGACCTCTCTCTGCTTTAAGAAAATCATTTTGACAGCTGAATGGAGGATAAATTGGAGTGGGGAAAGACTTAAGAGAGACCAATTATGTCTATTTTGCAATAATCCAGAGTGATAATGGCCAAAATTATGGTGGTGTCTGTGTGAAAAGAAAAAAGGGGATATATGAGAGAGATGCTATGGTGGTAGTATAATGCTTGACTGGCCAATAGGGGCTTAACAAGGATGTGCTGTGCCTGCTACCAACTCACTTGATTCTTCCTAGAAATCAAGGTGGTAGAGGAACATTGGCCCCAGTCCCAAAGGTTCTTTGGTTGTCAATATATTCAGTAGGACCAATATCTTCCAAGGTTCTCCCTTGCCTCCCTCCAACAATGACTAGTTTTTCTTAAAAGGTAACAGAACTATGGGTGCAGCTAGATGGCGCAGTGGATAAAGCACTGGATTCAGGAGACCTGAGTTCAAATCTGACCTCAGACACTTGACACTTACTAGCTGTGTGACCCTGGGCAAGTCACTTAACTCTCATTGCCCCCCCCCAAAAAAGGTAACAGAACTAAAATAAATAAATAATTTTTTTTAAAAAAGGTAGTATATGAATGTAATGGAATACTATCAAGCTATAAGAAATGATGAGCAGGCAGATTTCAGAAAAACCTGGAAAGACTTAAGTAGACTGATGCTGAGTGAAGTGAGCAGAACCAGAAGAACATTGTACACAGTAACAGCAACATTGTGTGATAATCGACTGTGATAGACTTAACTCTTCTTAACAATACAATGATCCAAGACAATTCCAAAGGACTCATGATGGAACATGCTCTCCACATCCAGAAAAAAGAACTGTGGAATCTGGATGCAGCTTGAACCATACTGTTTTTACTTTTTTTGG
This sequence comes from Dromiciops gliroides, assembly GCF_019393635.1. Classification (NCBI taxonomy): domain Eukaryota; kingdom Metazoa; phylum Chordata; class Mammalia; order Microbiotheria; family Microbiotheriidae; genus Dromiciops; species Dromiciops gliroides. The sequence goes on along the minus strand of NC_057866.1, from coordinate 165,974,492 downwards.
TTTTTGTTTTTCTTTTTTGAGGTTTTTCCCTTTTGTTCTTTTTTTGGGGGGGGGTAAGGCAATTGGGGTTAAGTGACTTGCCCAGGGTCACACAGCTAGTAAGTGTTAAGTGTCTGAGGTCGGATTTGAACTCAGGTCCTCCTGACTCCAGGGCCGGTGCTCTATCTACTGCACCACCTAGCTGCCCCTCCCTTTTGTTCTGATTCTTCTTTCACAACGTGACTAATGTAGAAATATGTTTAATATGATTGTACATATATAACCTATATCAGATTGCTTTCTGTCTTGGGAAGGGGAGAGAGAAGGGATGGAAGAAGAAAAATTTGGAACTCAAAATCTTATAAAAACAAATGTTGAAAACTATCTTTACATGTAACTGGAAAATAATAAAATACTTTTATGATTTTTTTAAAAATCCCATCTATAAGGAGCTGGGGCCCCTCTGACTTTGTAGATATCTGAAAACATTCAAATCTGCTGACCAGATGCAATTCTGTATGGAAACAAGAGGAACCAATTCCATGGAAGTCAATTGCTAGTGTATCCTTGTCACATATCCTTGCTATAAAGCTAAGTAAACCTCCTTTTCTTAACCATGCAATGATTCACGAGTGCCCCATTTTGTCTCAAAATTAAACCTAAACTAGCAAGGCATCATCATCAGGCCCACTCCTAACACTGCTTTTTTTTTTCCAATAAATATTCATTTATAAAAGCTAATTGAAACTAATTGCTTATTCATGGAGATACCAATAGATTAAATGATATTGTAATAATAATTACTGGCAATGATGTTAAACAGAACATAGTGGGTTGGGGGCTGACCCTGATAGCATTAGAAGAACCCTCAAGAGTACCCTGGGAACTCTGAGGGAGAGATGGAACCATCCATCCTTGACCTTACCTGCTAGTGTGTAAGTATGCAGCTTAGGAAAATAATTATAGTCTCAATACAGTAAGTATGACAAAATTTGGCAACGAATTAGATATGTGAGACTACTGAGTGAGGAGTTGAAGATGACACCAAGGTCTGAGACTGAGTGACTAGGAGGATGGTGATGGCAACTATAGTCATACGAAGGTTGAGAAGAGACATGGGTTTGATGGTAAAGATAATGAATTCTGTTTTTGTACATATTGTATTTGAGAAGCCTACAGGGTATTCTATTCAAAGTATCCAGTTCAAATCCGGCCTCAGACACTTGACACTTACTAGCTGTGTGACCCTGGGCAAGTCACTTAACCCCAATTGCCTCACCAAAAAAAACCCCCCAAAGTGTCCAAAAGACATTTGCTCATTTGGGACTGGAGCTTGGGTATGACTAGGCCTGGATATACAGATCTGGTACTCATCTTCATAGAAATAATTAAATCTATGAGATGGATGAGGCCACCAAGAAAGAGATTACAGAAGAGAAGGGGGCCCATGCCAGAATTTGGGGGGATATACCTACAGTTAATAGATAAGACATGGATAAATATCCATCAAAGGAAACAAGTTGGGATGGTGCAGAGTTCAAAATTATGAGGATTCAGAAGATATTAGATATGCCGTTTAAGTTCACAGATAATTTGCTAAGTTCTTGAATAATGAAGTAGGAAGCTTTAGAAGAGGGTGAGATGAGAGGAAATTAATGCACCCATTGCAGATAACTTTCTCAAGGAATTTGAGAAGGAGAGAATAGATATATAGGACAATGGCTGATGAGCATAGTAAGCTCTAGCAAGAGTCATTTAAAGGTGGTAGGAGACATAGTCATAAGCAGCAGGAAGAGATTGAGAATGATAGAGAGTGAGAATGATACAATGAGCAATCCACCTTGGTGCCTTTTCTATGTTCATTCATTTGGATGACTACATGGGAAAGATTGAGAGTTTTAAAATTGGTAAGCAACAATGGAGAGCCAGTAAAGAAAAGATTCAGCCATCGAGTTCAATCCACACCTGAAAAAAAAAAAAGTCTTTGCTTGAAGAACTCTACCTTGAGGGAATCCATTGCCTACTGAGGCATCTCAATCCATTTTTTAAATAGCATTTTTTGGTAGAAAGTTTTTTTTTTCTTTTATTGACATCTTAAATATGTTACTTCAAATTTTTCACCCATTTCTCCTAGATCTGTCCTCAAAGCCAAACTGAACACACTCAAATCCTTCTTTTGCTGAAGTCTGTGAAAAGTACTTGAAGAGAACTTTTGTGTCCCAATCCCCATAATAGCCTTCCCAAACTCTCCTTTCTCCTACAACCTCCCCCCACACACCCTCCTTCCTTCCTTCGATGTTACATCTCTGCTGAGAACACTGACTCATAATTTATGGGAAGAATTGAGTCCTTTTACTAAGAGCTCTCTCTTCTTCCTGCCCTGCCCCACCCATGTCACACCCCTCTAACATTCTCCATTCTTTTCTTTTTCTGGTCTGATGAAGTGGCCCTTCTGCTTCCCAAGTCCAAGCCCTTTACAGATACCTTTTTTTTTCGGATAAAAGTATTTTTTTTCCAGTTACATGTAAAGATAGTTCTCAACTTTTGTTTATACAAGCTTTCCAATTTCAGATTTTTCTCCCTCCCTCCCCTAGACAGCAGGTAATCTGATATAGGTGTTCATATATGTGTGTGTGTGTGTGTGTGTGTGTGTATAAAATAACATTAAACCTATTTCTGCATTAGTCATGTTATAAGAGAAAAATCAGAGCAATGAGGGAAAACCTCAAAATAGAAAAACAACAGCACCAAAAGCAAAAGAAATAGTATGGTTCAATCAGCATCTATATTCCACAGTTCTTTTTTTTTCCTGGATTTGGAGATCTTCTTCCATCATGAGTCCCTTTACAGATACCTTTTAATCAATCAATCAACAAGTACTTATTGATACTTACTAAAGTCTGGTAAAAGCAATGACCAACCATGATTCCAGAGCACCAATGATGAAGAAGGCTACCTCCCTCCTGACATAGAGGTGATGGGCTAATGTGCACTTGCACATGGTCAAAATCAGAATCTGTTTTGCTTGACAATGCATATTGATTACAAGGATTTTGGTTTGGTTTTTTTTTTTTAAAAAAAGGAGTGGAAAGAAGAAAAAAATTAATGTTTAACCATTTTAAAAAAACCTTTAATTTAAAAAAAATAAAATGTGAGAAAATGGGTAGTTGTCTCCTCTCAATGAGGATATAATAGTCAATCATACTCTTCCTGACCTGTTTTTAGGACAAAGGTCTCTGATCCCCTCCTCCCCCTCTGGCTAACAAAATCACATGGTTCAAGGAGCCCTGGTCTCAATAAGGTCTGCTCCTGAGTTGTGTCCATATAAGGAAGAATAAGGTCCACTCCTAAATTATGCCCATATAAGGAAGAAGGATGGGAATAATGCATTCCGATTAACTAGTTTTTGTGAGTAGATTGTAACCCTTGAGTAATCAGACCAGTGATGAAAAAGGGGAGGGTCCATTCGAGTTAGGGACTAGGATTTAAAACAGGACCTGTGAGCCCCCTTTCTTTGCACACACTAGCTGCACACTAGGGTGCCTCCTTCTCACTAGAAGGAAATAAAAGAGCCTCTGTCACATTACTACTGAGTTCCCAAGAATTATTGAGAAGAGGATTGTTTTCCCTCACATTTTCCATCACATGCAAGGCACTATGCTAAGTGTTAGGGATAAAAGTAATGAATGAAATAATCATTATTTGCAAGAAGTTTATGTTCTAAAAGGGGATATAAGAACATAAAAATTATATGAACAGTTACAAATATATGTTGCTGTTTTTCAGTTATGTCTGAGAAAACTGGAAAGCGGTTTGGCAGAATCTAGGTGCAGACCAATGCCTAAAACTATATACCAAGATAATGTCAAAATGGGTCCATGACTTAGACATAAAGGATGATATCCTCAGTAAATTAGGGAAGCATGGAATATTTTACTTATCTGATTTATGGATAAAATCAGAGACAGAAAACATTACAGGATATAAAATGGATAGTTTTACCATATTAAATTAAAAAGAGTTTGGACAAATAAAATCAACACAACCAAGATTAAAAGGAAAGTGAAATTGGGGTAGGGGGAGATTTTACAGTAAGTTTCTCATTTCTTAAATATATAGAGAACTGAATCAAATTTATAAAAATACAAGTCATTCCATGTTTGATAAAGTGTTAAAGGATATGAATAGGCAGTTTTCACATGAAGAAATCAAAGAAATCTATAGTCATATGGAAAAAATGCTCTAAATCACTATTAGTTAAAGCACTGCAAAGTAAAATAATTACCTCACACCTCTAAGACAGAAAAGGAAAACGATTAATGTTGGAGGGCATGTGGGAAAACTGAAACACTTAATACACTACTAGTGAAATTGTGAACTGATCCAACCATTTTGGAGAGCAATTTAAAACTATTTCCAAAGGGCTACAAAACTGTGTATACCCATTGACTCAGTATTTTCATTACTACTTCTGTACTCCAAAGAAATTTTTTTTAAATGGAAAAACCTATATATTAAAAAAAATACTTATAGCTGCTCTTTTTGTGGTGGCAAAGAATTGGAATTAGTTGTATATGTTTATGAGAGAATACTATTATGTTGTAAGAAATGACAAATGGGATTATACATATATAACCTCTATCATATTGCTTTCTGTCTTGGGGAGGGGGGAAGGAAGGGAGGGACAGAGAAAAATTTGGAATTAAAAATCTTATAACAATAAATGTTAAAAACCATCTTTACATGTAACTGAAAAATAATAAAATACTTTAATGATTTAAAAATTATATATATATATATATATATATATGAAATAACAAATAGAACACTTTCAGAAGAACCTGGGAAGACTTACATGAACTAATACAAAGTAAAATGAGCAAAACCAAGGAAACATTGTACACATTAACAGCAATATTTTACAGTGATTAACTGTGAATGACAGCCATTCTCAGCAATACAATGAGCTGAAGGACACAGGATGAAAAATGCTGCTATCCCACCCCTAGAGAAACAACTGAAGGAGTCTGAATGCAGATTGAAGCATACTTTATTTTTGCTTGTTTTTTTTTACTTTATTATTGGGGGGGTGGTGCAGTGTTGATCTGTGCTTTCTTTTGCAACATGGCTAATGTGGAAATGTTTTGCATGACTGTACATATATAATCTATATCAAAATGCTTGCTTGCTCAAGGCAGAAGGAAGAAAGAAGTGAACTGGGAACTCAAAATTTTAAAAAATGAATGTTAAAAAATTTTATTTACATGTAATTGAGAAAAAATAAACATAAATAACATATGTACTTTAAAAAAAAAGGAGAGATAAGCCAGGAAAGAAACAAACAAAAAGAAAATTTCAAAATTGGTGTTTTTGTTGATTTGTTTTTTGGAGCCTGGGTCTCTCTGATTTAGCCAATTTATCTCTCTTTCTGATTAAGCCAATTTATAGGCCTGATACTGATGTGGGGGCAGGTTTAATTGATCAAATTGATCATGAGTCGTCCCAAAGAATTACAAGACTCAGTATCTCAGTTTCCCAAGTTTTACTGAAAGACTGTGCTGACCACAGGGAGAATCGCCCAAGGAGAGAGGTGTCTCGAATTGGGAGAGGAAAATGCTTATATTTATAGAAAGAAAAAGGAAGTTATCTCCTCATTATCCTAATCTCCTCCTTGTGGGAGCTTCATGGGAGGTCTTATCCTAATTTGGACTTCCTGAGGTTCTAAGACAACTTCCAAGGCGGGTACCTTCTTCCCTGGAGGTGTGTTTTTGGAGTTCACACATCATAAGGTGAACCTAAGGACACATTTGGTCTTTTCTGCGCATGTTCCTTAAAGGCAGGCTTAAACTTGTCAGACCCACAGGGTCTCTGTGTTTATGATATCTCTTTACTTAAGATCTGGCTTCTAGGTGTCCTGTCATCTAGGAATATTAATGGCTAATGGTCCCTAGTTACTGTCTCTGTTGATGATGAGGGTTGATAGGGACTGAACCTTCTAGTTACTGCAAGAACACAAACCTAAGTTTCCCTGTTAACCCTTTTAGGTACTATTGATAAGGGACTCAAGCCTCAGTTTATCTGTTAACCCCTTTTTGCCTCCTCCATCAATACCACAGCTTACTGTCAGAAGCCATTATTTACTGGAAAAGCCATTAGCTTTGACAATTCCAAACCTGGGCAGTTCACACCTCATTAGGCAGTTTGGTGACCCCTTGTTCTCAGGGGCTCATCATATTGGTGTCCTTAGTATAGACACTCAATCATATCCCACTGCAGTTCAGATTCCTTTTGTTCAAGTGATCCACTAACCTCAGTCTCAGCCTTAGCTTCCCTAATAACAGAGATTACTGGCCTGCTCTACCATATCTGGCCAATTGCTATTATAAATATTTTACTTGTATGAAAGACAGTGTACAGCTGTGTGACCCTGGGCAAGTCACTTAACCCCAATTGTCTCACCAAAAAAAAAAAAAGCTGTGTGACCCTGGGCAAGTCACTTAACCCTCATTGCCCTGCCCCCCCAAAAAAGACAGTGTAATTTAAGTCAACAAAGAAATACATTTTTATTTATTTTTTAATTTAATTTCTTTTTAGGGTTACATTATAAGTTCTTGTCTCTCTCCCTCCCCTCCTCACACTAGAGAAGGGCACCATTTCTCTCTCACACACAATACATATATACATATATATATGTAAGTTTACATAATTTTTATACATTTCTAAAAATGTATAAATATGTAAAAATTTACTATGCCTAATTCTATTTATCACTTCTTTTTCTGGAGCTGGACAGCATCTTCCTTCATGGGTATTTTGTAGCTGATTTGAGTACTTATAATATTCAGAATAACTTAGTCATTCATAGTTGTTGTTCAAACAATATTTCTGTTATTGTACACAACATTTTCTTGGTTCTGTTCATTTCATTATTCATTATTTCATACATCTTCCCATATTTTTCTAATATCAACCAATTCATCGTTCCTTACAATAAGTAGTATTCCAACACAGTCATGTACCACAACTTATTTAACCATTCCCCAACTGATGGTCATTTTCTCTCAATTTCTAGTTCTTTGCCACCACAAAGAGAGCTGTTACAAATATTGTAGCACGTATAGATGCTTTTCCTTTTTTCCCTGATCCCCTTGGGAAGCAGACTTAGTAGTGGTATTACTGGGTCAAAGGGAATACACAGTTTTATAACTCTTTGGGCATAATTCGAGACTGCTCTCCAAAATGATTGCATCAGTTCACAGTTCAACCACAGTGTATTAGTGTACCAATTTTCCCACATTCCCTCCAATATTTGTCTTTTCACCTACTATCATTTTAGCCAATCTAATAAGTATGAGATGATATCAAAGTTGATAATTTGCATTTCTCTAATCAATAATGATTTAGAGGATATTTATATGATTATATTGTGATGTTTAAAATCTAAATTGTGGTAGCCTTAAATTAGAAGCTTTAGCACCAGTCCTTGGGCATTAAACATTTATTAAAGCATACAGATATTCCCATGGAGTTCAGAAAGTTAAGAAAAAAGCATATTTAGTCTAGAGTTCCAGTCTGGTCTGGTTCTTCCTCAAGTCCTCTGCCACAAGCCTGCTTCAATCACAATCTCCCTCCAGCAAACTGATTGTGGAAGCTTTTTATAGGTCTGGAACAGAGGCGGGCCTTACACACTGCTTCAAGCTGATTGGTTGGCATCATCCAAATCCATTGATTCTGAAGGTGTTCTCAAGGTGTGATTACAATCCAGTTAACTTGAAGTAAGCTAATCAGCAGTTAATCACTCTCCCTTGATTCAATCAGTCTAGATTAATCTCCAGGTGGGTCTTTGAGTATCTGCTAAATCTCATTATTTCATCACAATATGTAGTTTTTATTTCTTCATTGAAAACTGCCTATTTATGTCCTTTGACTATCAATTGAGTAATGACTCATTCTTATAAGTTTGAAAAAGTTCTCTCTATATTTGAGATATGAGACATTTATCTGAGAAACTATTCATAAAATTTCCCCACAATGTTGTGCTTTCCTTCTAATCTTGGCTACATTGGTTTTATTTGTACAAAACCTTTTTAATTTAATGTAATAAAAATGATCTATTTTACACCTCATATCTCTTGTTTATTCATAAATTCTTCTCCTTTCCATAAGTCTAATGGGTAATACATTCCATGTTCTAATTTTCTTGTGATATTTCCCTTTATATCTAGTTCATGTATCCATTTTGACCTTATCTTAGCAAATGGTATAAAATATTGGTCTATATTCAATTTCTTCAAGACTACTTTGCAGTTTTCTCAACAATGTTTTACCAAATAGTGGATTCTTATCTTAAAAGCTTAAATCTTTACATTTGTCAAGCACAAAGTTACTATAATCATTAAGTACTGTATATTGTATGTCTACTCTGTCCCCACTGTTTAACTTTTCTATTTCTCAGCCAGTACCAGATAGTTTTGATAATTCCCACCTTATAATACAGTTTAGAATCTGGTACTGCTAAATCTCCAGCCTTTACATTTTTTTTCCATCAATTTCTTTGATATTCTTGACCTTTTGTTCTTCCAAATGTTATTATTTTTTCTAGCTCAATAAAATAATTTTTGGTAATTTAATGGGGATAGCATGAAATAAGTAGATTAGGTAGAATTGTCATTTTATTATATTGGCTCTGTCCATCCACACACAATTAATGTTTTTCTAATTATTTAAATCTGACATTTGTATAAAAAGTCTTTTATAAATTATGTTCATGTTGTTCCTAGGTTTGTCTTGGCAGGTATACTCCCAGGTATTTTATACTGTCTACAATTATTTTAAATGGGGTATCTCTTAATATCTCTTCTTACAGGGTTTTGTTAGTGATATATAGAAATGCTGATGATTTATGGGGGGTTATTTTATATCCTGCTACCTTGCTGAGATTATTAATTGTTTCAACTAACTTTTTAGTTGAATCTCTAGCATTTTCCAAGTATATCATCATATTGTCTGCAAAAAGATAGTTATATTACCTCATTCTGATTCCTTTTATTTTTTTCTTCTTTTATTGCTATTGCTAGCATTTGTATACAATATTAAATAATATTGATGAAATTGGGCATCCTTGTTTTACTCCTGATCTTATTAGGAAGGCTTCTAGCTTATCCTCATTAAAAATAATGGTTGCTGATGATATTAGATAGATGTTTCTTATCACTTAAAGAAAAAAATCTATTTATACTTATGCTTTCAAGTGCTTTTTTTTTTTGGTGGAGCAATGGGGGCCAAGTGACTTTCCCAGGGTCACACAGCTAGTAAGTGTTGGAGGTCGGATTTGAACTCAGGTCTTCCTGAATCCAGGGCCAATGCTTTATCCACTGCACCACCTAGCTGCCCCCTCAAGTGCTTTTAATAGGAAAGAGTGCTGTATTTTGTCAAAAGCTTTTTCTACATCTATTGACATAATTATAGGGTATCTCTTACTTTTGTTATTGATAGAATCAATAACGTTAATAGTTTTTCATATGTTAAACCATTCCTACATTCCTGTGAGAGAAATGATTTTTAATAACTGATATCAGGGCAGCTAGATGGCACAGTGGATAAAGCACCAGCCCTGGATTCAGGAGTACCTGAGTTCAAATCTGGCCTCAGACACTTGACACTTGCTAGCTGTGTGACCCTGGGCAAGTCACTTAACCCTCATTGCCCTTCTCCCCCCAAAAAAAGATTGCATTGAATCTCTATATCTTGGTCAGGCTCATCCCAAGCTTCTAAGGAATCTAAAATGGAAGCTCATTGTGTTCCACTGAAGCTTGGGTGGAGACAGATTTTTGTCCAGATAGGAAGGCCCCTCAGTCCACCCATTGAAAGGGTATACATTCTTTGAATTGATAACCCAAGGCTGGGGATGGTCTGGTATAGCCCTTCCTTTTAATATAGCCTACCTCCAAAATACATCAACCAATTAGTTTTGAATGCTGTTTGATAAACCACTTACTATTTCAAGGGTATATAAGCTATGAACCCCGCAGCCATGATTGTTTGGTCTAAGAGAGATTTCCAATGACCATCCTTTTATTAATAACCTGCTGAACTTATTAAGAAAATGATTAAATTACTGAGAAACTATGTCTCTCAAAGTTTTAATCATCATACTTGTATGAATCCTACTTGATCACAATATATAATCTTTGCTATATACTGTTGTAGTCTCCTAGATAATATTTTATTTAGGATTTTTGCATCCATATTTTTTTCCATGAGGCACTTGGGGTTAAGTGACTTGCCCAGGGTCACACAGCTAGTAAATGTCAAATGTCTGAGGCCAGATTTGAACTCAGGTCCTCCTGACTCCAGGGCCAGTGCTCTATCCACTGCAACACCTAGTTGCCCCCTCAGAACCATATTTATTAATGAAATGGGTTTAGTGTTGCTATTAATTCATTATCTATGGTACCTTTTATCATAATGTAATTTTGCTGTTTATCCATTTTAATTAAATCTATATTAGCTTAAACTTTGTCTGAGATCATAATTGCAACTCCTGCTTTCTTTTTTTTATCAGCTGAAGCAAATTCTATTCCAGCCCTTTATTTTTACTCTGTGGTGTTTGAGTGGTATTTTTTTTAACTCTTATTTTAAAATGTTTTTCTTTGTGATTCATCTCTACAGAAAGAACTGATGTGTAGATTGATGCATATTTTTTAAAGTTTCTTTTTCTTAAGTTTTTTTGTATGTTTTCTTTCACAACCTGACTAATGTGAAAATGTTTTTCATGACTACACATGTATAACTTATATTGAATTGCTTGTGTTCTTAAGGGGAAGGAGGAAGAGAGGAAGAGAAATTGGAACACAAAGTTTAAAAATCAATGTTAATATTTGTTTTTTTTGTTTTTTTTGTTTTTTTGTGGGGCAATGGGGATTAAGTGACTTGCCCAGGGTCACACAGCTAGTAAGTGTCAAGTGTCTGAGGCCGGATTTGAACTCAGGTACTCCTGAATCCAGGGCCGGTGCTTTATCCACTGCGCTACCTAGCTGCCCCAATATTTGTTTTTACATGTAATTGGGGGAAAAAAAATTCTAAATAAATGGGGAAAAACATTTCTTGTAAAACAACATATTGTCAGATTTTGGTTTTTAATCCATTCTGCTATTTCCATTTTATGGGTGAGTGCATCCCATTCACATTCAAGATTAGAATTACTAGTTGTATATTTCCCTCCGAACTTCTTTTTCCTCAGTGTTTATCCTTCTCTCCCTCTCCTTTAACCCTATCTCTCCTCTAATGCATAATTTACTCCTAACCACTGCCTCCTTAATCCCCATCCCTTCCAAGAATCTCTTCCTTATCTTATCCCTTCAACCCCCTATTTCTTTGTACATTAAGAAACCTTTTATGCCCTTTTAGATGTATATTCTTTCTTTAAACCAATTCTGATGAGGGCCCTACTAGCCTTCTACCTGTTCCTGCCCTTCACCATACCAGTTCTTCCATTCACATCTCATTTGTATGAGATAATTGCTCCATTTTACCTCTCCCTAACCAATTTTATTTTTTAGGATAATCCCATCATAATCTACATATGCTCTTTCTTTTTGGTGGGGTGGGAACAGTGGCAGGGCAGTGAGGGTTAAGTGACTTGCCCAGGGTCACACAGCTAGTTAAGTGTCTAGTGTCTGAGGCTGGATTTGAACTCAGGTCCTCCTGAATCCAGGGCCAGTGCTTTCTCCACTGTACCACCTAGCTGCCCCACTACATATGCTCTTTCAAACTACCCAAGTAATGATAATATTTTTAAGCATTACAGAAAATATTTTCCCATATACAGAGTAAACAGTTTGACTTATTAAATACCTAGTAATTAGTCTTTAATGTTTACCTTCTTATGTTTCTCCTGGTTCTTATAGATCAAATTTTCCATTAAGTTCTAGCCTATTCCTCACTCATACCTGAAAGTCCTTTAATTCATTAGATATCCATTTTTTTCCATGCATGATTACATTCAACCTTTTTTTTTTTTAGTGAGGCAATTTAGGGTTAAGTGACTTGCAGAGTAAATTATTCTTAGTTCCAAACCCAGCTCCTTTGTTTTTGGAATATCCTGTTCCATGCCCTTAGGTCTTTTAATATAGAAGCTGCTAAGGGCAGCTAGGTGGTGCAGTGGATAGAGCACTGGCCCTGGATTCAGAAAGACCTGAGTTCAAGTCCAGCCTCAGACACTTAACACTTACTAGCTGTGTGACCCTGGGCAAGTCACTTAACCCCAATTACCTCACCAAAAAATAGAGAGAGAGAGATAGAGAAGCTGCTAAATCTTGTGTTATCCTGACTGAAGTGCCACAGTATTTAATTTTTTTTTCTAGTTATTTATAGTATTTTCTCCTTGATCTGGGAGCTTCAAAACTTAGCAATAAGTTTCCTGCAAGTTTTCATCTTGGAATCTCTTTTGTGTAGTGATGGGTGGATTTTTTCAATTTCTATTTTATCTTATACTTCTAAAACTTTGGGACAAATTTCCTTAAAAATTTCTTGAAGTATAGTGTCTAGACTCTTTTTAAAAATCATAACTTTCAGGTAGTCCAACAATTCTTATATTGTCTCTCCTTAATCTCTTCTCCAAGTCAGGTTTTTTTCCTAATGAAATATTTAACATGGTCTTCTATTTTTTTCATTCTTTTGAATTTTTTTTCTTAATTTTTGGTGTCTTATGAAGTTATTAGCTTCCCCTTGCTCAATTCTAATTTTTAAGGTGCTATTTTCTTCTTCAGGTTTTTGGATGTCTTTTCCCAATTGTTTGACTTTCATTTAATAATTCTCTTGATTTTCTTGCATTGCTCTTTTTCCCCCCCAATTTTTCCTCAGCCTCTCTTATTTAATTTTCAAAGTCCTTTCTTTTTTTTTTTTTTTTGGTGAGACAATTGGGGTTAAGTGACTTGCCCAAAGTCACACAGCTAGTAAGTGTCAAGTATCTGAGGCCGGATTTGAACTCAGGTCCTCCTAACTCCAAGGCCTGTGTTCTAGCCACTGTGCCACTTAGCTGCCCCCAAAGTCCTTTCTAAGCTCTTCCAAAACTGTTTTAGGGCATGTGACCATTTTGCTTTTTTCTTTGAAGTAGAAGTCGCGGTTTAGACTTCACTATCTTCTTCTGAGTTTGAACCCAGATCTTCTCTAGCACCATAGTAGCTATTTATGGTCAACTTCTTTCCTTCTGCTCTCTGTTTCTCTGTCTCTTTGTCTCTGTCTCTCTCTGTCTGTCTGTCTCAAAGTGGCTTATTTCTTGGCTATTAACTTTGTGTTAGATGCTAGTCCCGAGGTGGGGGGTGGGGTGGGATGGGGGAGCAGTGTAATGTCTCAGGCTTCAGGTTTTCCGGCCTATTGTTTTCTGAGCTCTCTCTGAGGGTCTAACCTCAGATACTACTCCATGCCTCCTGCCACAGCAAATGCTCTCACTTCCTGACTGTCCTTCCTGAGACTGCAATCTTCGGCTCACGCTTCTGCCCCAGAACCAAAACCAAGGACTCTGCTCTCCTTTGAGTGCCCACAGACCGAAGGGCCCTGGCCTTTGCCACTACACTCACTGGCATGTGGTCCCTCCTCCTTGCCCACAGCCACAGCCCAGAGTCTAGTCAGCACACCTGGGCTCAGGATCCAGCGCCCACCAGCAGAGGGCCCTTAAATCTTCCAGGGTTCAGCCATCTGACCCCCACAGTGTCTATGAGGTGAAAGCTCCTAAAAGTTGAGGCTGTAGCTATTCCCAGAGCTTGTTGTTTGTTGGTATCTGACCCAGGTTTGTGCCCTTCAATCAATGCAAACCACCACCTGGGTAGGTCAGTCTTTCCTAACCTCCTTCCGAGTAGTCTTAGGCTGGACAACTGCTCCACCCCAACTTTTAATTATTTCTGCTGCTCAAAGTTCACTTTGAGGTGTTAGTTTAAATTTGGGAGAACCAGGTAGTTTCATGCCTTAATCCTCCATCTTTCCAGAATACACACACACACTTTTTTTTTAAAGGAATTGCCATGGCTAAAAATGTTCTCACCATGAAGGCAACCTGCTGATGAACGAGCCACTTTAAGCTTAGCTAGGCTGGTCTTCAGACAAGTACTTAGTCCCATGACTTGGCTTGTGCTCAAAGCTTCTCTAGCTTGGTTGGAGCTTCCAGACTGCGTGTTACCTTAGCATAACTGCTGAGGACCCAGAGTGACTTCCACACCCTGAAGGGTCTTGCAGAGAGGACCTTAGGGGAGAGTATTTGCAATTTGGTGCCTTCACAAGACTCTGCTCTAAAATAAAGTGGGTGCGGTTCTTGATATTCCCAGGGACCTCTTTCAGCCTTGTGACAGCTTTGCTGCCATTTGCTTAAATTGAGAAACCAGGGTTAAAGCACCTTCACAAAGCAGATTAGGCACACTTCCATGGTGCTCAGGATGGCAGGTGCTACTGCTCCCCCTCCAGCCAACCTTTTCTAAAAGTACCTGGCAAACAGTCCTCATCTCTGGGATGGGTTGTCTGACCCGACTGAGGACTGGCAAACCTATTTGCCATCTGGGTTCAACTGAAAAGCCTCAGAGACCTTTTTTTCTTACACATTTAGGTTTTGGGAGACCCTAAGACATTTTTGGACAGCTGTAGTGTGTATCTGTGTGTTCCTGCCCAAGCCCCATTCTTTCTTTTTTATATATATATTTTCAAAAAGTATTACATTTTCACATGTAAAGGCAATTTTTAGCATTCATTTTTACAAAATTTGGGGTTTCAAATTTCTCTCCACTACCCCTCTTCCTAAAACAGTAAGCAGTTTGGTGTAGGTTATACATGTGCAATCTTGTAAAACATATTTCCGCATTATTCAGTTGTAAAAGAAAAAAACAGTCCAAAAGGAGAAAAAACACACACAAAAAAGAATAAAGCAATGCTTTCAATCTGCACCCAGAATCCATCAGTTCTTTCTCTAGATGCAGATAATATTTTCCTTTATGAGTCTTTTGGAATCATCTTGAATCATTGTATGGCTGAGAAGAGCTAAGTCATCCATGGTTGATCATCAGGCAATGTTGCTGTTACTTTGTACAATGTTTTCCTGGTTCTGTTCATTTCACTTTATGTCAGTTCATACAAGTCTTTCCAGGTTTTTCTGAAATCTACCAGGCTCCATTCTTTCTTTCCTTTTTTGGGGGGTGGGGGTGGGGGTGGGGCAATGAGGGTTAAGTGACTTGCCCAGGGTCACACAGCTAGTAAGTGTCAAGTGTCTGAGGCCGGATTTGAACTCAGGTCCTCCTGAATCCAGGGCCAGTGCTTTATCCACTGCACCACCTAGCTACCTCGGCTCCATTCTTTCTTGCAGGTTCTGTGTAACAATTGCCACTGCCATCATTAGCTACCAAGTATTAAGGATTTCAGTGGAATGTAGTGGAATGAGTACCATTTTTAGAACCAGAGGACCTGGATTCAAATCCCTGGCTCTCTATATACTATCTGTATGACCTTAAATAGGTCACTTCTCTGGGCCTCAGTTTCCTGATCCATAAAAATCTATCTACCATGAAGATCTCAAAATAATCTTTCCAAGGCATAGGTGTGAGTATGTCACTCTCCTGCTCAAGAAGCTTCAATGGCTCACTATTGCATCTAAGATGCAATTTCCTCTATGTGGCATTTAGAGCTCTTTGACATCTGGCTCCAGCTGACTTTCTAGACTTGTTTCAAATTATTCCTTTCATATGGTCTATATTCCAGTCCAACAGCTATTATTACTGTTCTCCAAACTCAACATTCAGTCTTCTACTTCTGTGAAGGAATGTACTTCCTCCTCCCCTTAGCTTTTTTTCCAGGCTTAGTTCTTGTGCCACTCCTACAGGAAGCCTTCCTTGATCTTTCACTAGTTGTTAATGCTCCCCTTCCTTTTCAAATTTTCTTTTTTATTTATCTGTTTACATGTTAAGTTCATTCTGTCTTTGTATCCCCCAGCTCTTAGCACAGTGGTTTGTCCATAGTAGATACAAAACTTTTGTTTGTTGAACTTAATTAAATTGAAGTGAATTCAGAGGTTGGACAAGATCAGGGGTTCTCAAACTCTTTGGTCTTAGGACCCCTTTACACTCTTAAAAACTAGTGGGGGGGCAGCTAGGTGGTGCAGTGGATAAAGCACCCGCCCTGGATTCAGGAGAACCTGAGTTCAAATCTGACCCTAGACACTTGACACTTACTAGTTGTGTGACCCTGGCCAAGTCACTTAACCCTCATTTCCCAAACAAAATAAAATTAGTGAGGACCCCTACACCCCAAGAACTTTTCCTATATATAGGTTATATCTATGAATACTTGCCATGTTAGAAGTTAAAATAACAGGGGGGCAGCTAGGTGGCATAGTGGATAAAGCACTGGCCTTGGATTCAGAAGAACCTGAGTCCAAATCTGACCTCAGACACTTGACACTAGCTGTGGCAAGTCACTTAACCCTCATTGCCCTACTCACACACACCAAAAGAAAGAAGAAGAAGAAGTTAAAATGTCTTAGAATTATTACGAAAATAGTTCTGACTTCATGGGCCCCCAGGGATTCCCAGACTACATTTTTTTTTTTTTTAGTGAGGCAATTGGGATTAAGTGACTTGCCCAAGGTCACACAGCTAGTAAGTGTTAAGTGTCTGAAGCCGGATTTGAACTCAGGTACTCCTGATTCCAGGGCCGGCGCTCTATCCACTGTGCCACCTAGCTGCCCCTCCCAGACTACATTTTGAGAACCACTGAACTAGATGATATCTACCATCATTTCCCCCCCCCCAGTTCTAAATGTTGTGATCCCAGAGGAATGAATTAGAAAATGCCATTATTCCTCCTCGTTCTAGTTTCTATGATCCTATTCAGATCTGGCTCCATGGTTTTTATTATCTACTGAAAAACACCAAGGTGAAGGCTAAAGTTCCTTAAGAGAGTCAGCTCTTTTCTCTTCTTGGCTAAAATTCCATGGGGAATGGGATTCTTGTCACCAGATATTTCAAGTCATATATTTAATTATCAATGTCTCTCCTTAGCTGAATCTGTATTATCAAAAGCCTAGAAGCCTAGAGCAGTCATGTCAAATTCAAGTAAAAGCAGGCTACTAAACTATACATAAGTCTCCCTGCTGGCTGAATATTGACTTAGAAAAATCGCATGTTAGCATCATTATTGTTGTTTGGTTGCTTTCAGTTATATTTGACTCTTTGTGACCCCATTTTGAGGTTTTCTTGGCAAAGATACTGGAGTTGCCATTTCCTTCTCCAGATGATTTTAGGGATGAGGAATCTGAGGCAAACTGTGTTAAGTTACTTGCCCAGGGTCACACAGCTAATAAGTGTCTAAGGCTGGATTTGAATTCAAGAAGATGAGGCTTCCTGACCTAAGGCTCACCACTCTATCCCCTGACTCGCCTAGCTTCTTTTTATTAGCATTATCTATGTTCTGTCTTCTCTTTCTTTATTGTGTTCAGTATATCCCAATCATATATTAATGTAATTCAGGACTGTAGGGAGTGTTAGAGCTCATGTGTTTTATTCTGGGTCCCTTCGGGCTCTGTGTCTATGACTTTGACTAGTGTGGTTGGAAGGAACCTTAGAGCTGTTTTAGTCCAGAGATAACTTCAGAGATAAGGGGACTAAGGTGGCAATTTAACCCTGGTGTTCTGACTCAGTACAGAATACTTTCACTCTGCCCCAAGACTGCCTTTCCAAGAAACAAGTAATGTGGAAAGAAAAGAGAGTGAAAAGAGCGTGAGCTTTGGAATCTGATGCCCTGGGTGAAAACCTCAGCTCTCCCACTTATATGGCTTCTGAACATGTTGCTTCATCTCTGTGAGTCTCAGTTTCCTCATGTGTAAAATGGGAGCATTGAACTAGGACCAGATGATCTCCCATGACCCTTCTGTGACTATATGATCACAGATTGTATGTTTATATGTGAGGGTGAGACAAACTCAGCAAGGAGAACTGATGTAATACATTTCCCAGAGGTGGAAATACACTACACTTGTTTTTACTGTTCAATACATTCTCTCAGTCATGTGTAGTGATAAGTCATCTGTAAGGTGGGGGAGTTGAACTAGATAACCTCTGAGGACCCTTACAACTTTACATCTGTGATTCTGTGATCATTTATTCTAATAGGAAACATTAGCATTGTCATTATACTGAAACCAAAAAGAAATGTTCTGATCATTACTTTCTTTTTAAAAAAATTTATTGATATCTTTTGTTTATACATCACCTTCATTTCTAAATATATCCCTCTCCCTTCCCTACCTAGAAAGACATACCCTATTTTTATTATCAGAGGTTTGTTTTATTTTTATTTATTTTGTTAAGTATTTATCAGTTATATTTTTATTGGTTGTTTGTTTTGTGGGGCAATGGGCATTAAGTGGCTTACCCAGGGTCACATAGCTAGTAAGTGTCAAGTGTCTGAGGTTGGATTTGAACTCAGGTCCTCCTGAATCCAGGGCCAGTGCTTTATCCATTGTGCCACCTAGCTGCCCCTGGCCACTACTTTCGATGGAGAAGACTGGGAAAAATGACTTCACTGAGAAGCTGTCAAGTATTCATTTTCTACTCCTTGCATCTGACAGCAAGCACTTGCCGATTGAATCAAGGATCTGCCAGGGGTTTGATGCAAAAGATCATTTTCTAACACTTCAAACCAGTTCTTCTCCCTTAATTTGATCAGACCTCCCTATGACTGCCTGAAGCCTGGCCCTTTTTAACCGGAGTGTGTTCATTTTCACCTTGCAAGGTAGCACTTTAAAATTTTCCCTTTCATCATTAAAAAGAACAGAGGCCTTCTCACATGAAATATTCCTCATTTTCAGCTTTGGGTCTTGGCAAACCAGTACCTGGGTCAAGCTAATTAATACTGCAGCTGTAGTGGAGCAGGTGGGCGACCTTTTCTATTGGTTTGCATTTGGCAGTGACTGGGCCCTGAAGTGGCCAGATGCAGAAATGCACCTGTTGGAAAGATCGACAGCAGATTCCTATTCAAGACCTTTTCAAAACAACTTTCAGAGACCATTTCTTAATACCCTATCACATGCAAAGCACTCCCTGCGGAAGGCAGAGACAAGGACAGTGAGGACTCAGTTGCCGTCCTGCAGCTCCCCTTTGTTTCCCCAGCCCTTTGTCAATGTATGATGCTCAACATTTGTAGGAAGTAGGAATTCAGGAAGGTGGAACAAAACTATTCCAGAAACATCTGATAAGAGCACAGCCCTTTGAGAACACATGCCATGATGTCCACCATCATTGAAAGAAGAAAAGAAAAGAAGCCCAAACACCCTATAATTACTTTGTCAGTTACAGAAGAATTGGGTTTGATATGTTTCAATGCGCATTAGCACACATTCAATCCAAGCTCCCAAGAGAGTGGCAGTTTTCACATTTACAGAGCTGAGTGGGAGGCTTAGCTTTTGTCCTTACTGTTCATTAATTACTGTAATTTTATACTGCTTTGCTTTCATTTTTAAAAAATCGTAAACTTCTAGAACTTGGGAGTACAGGATAGGAAGATAACGCTTCCCCAACATTTACCGTATACATATAACAGGGAGGCAGCTTAGCGTAATAATAACTTACATTTACTTAGCTCTATGAGACTTGTCATATGTTTTATATTCATTATCTCATTTAAGCCTCACAACAACCCTGTGGGGCAATTATTATAGGGATTATCGGCATCTTACAGATGAAGAACTGAGAATTCTCTAGGACTTTTAGTGCCTTGCCCAGGATCCCAAAGCTAGGGAATGGCTGAGGCAGCATTTGAACCCAGATCTTCCTAATTGCAGGCCAATCAACCATTCAGTCAACAAGTATTTTATCAAGCCACCTACATTACTCTAGAGCAATATACAAATGCAATAAATGAAATCATCTCTACAAGAAAGGAGCTTGTATCCTTGTGTGTATATATGTACATACATACACACATATGTATATATGATGTTATATATTTTCCCCTCTCCTGCCTAAACACCTTCCAGGACTTGCTTCCATGATTTTCCTTGCTTCCCCTCTAGGGAGGGAAAGAAGATAGATTGTGGTTGATAAAAAATAAAATTTAATGAAAAAACACATTGAATATACTGTCAGACTCTTGGTGTTTTGGTGAGTTTTGCTAAATTAATATTTCCCCCTTTTTTATTCTTTTTTTTAATAGGGGATAATTCTCTGTGCTGCAATCTGGCATGGATAGAAGGCCAGTTTTGAAGTCAGGAAGATTTGGGTTCAAATCTTGGGTCTGATGCATTCTATCTGTGTATCCTTAAGCAAGTGAATTAACATCTCACCACCCTGGTCATAGGTTACAGAGCTCCAATGAGTTAGAGATCTGCATCAGGAGAGGGAGTTTCCATACCAGAAGTTCCCTATATTGATGAAATCACAAGTCTGGAACAAAACCAAAACCAAATCTAATAATGAACCTAGCATTATATTCATATGGCAGCAATAACAGGACTCACATTGACATATTAATTTCTTCTACTTAGTCCTAGTCTTATGCCTCATTAAGGAAAACAGTGGGCTACAATCTGAGGCTCTTCTGAGGCTGAGAATCGAGGTTCAAATTCTGCTTCTAATATTCCCTACCATTGTGACCATGGGTAAGTCGCATAACAGACCTTAACCTCAATTTCCTCATCTATAAGAATCTGGACCAGGTGGTCTCTAAGGTAATTTCCAGTTCTCAATCTAGGACCCTGTGATTCTTTAAAGGCTATGAGAGCAAGGCAAAAAGTTCTAATAGAAATTATGCCCGCAAAGTTACTAAAATCTCCTTAACTTTTGACCTATCAATACTGCCACTAGGCCTATGACCCAAAGAACTCAAAAAAAAAAGGAAAAGGACTCATAGGTTAAACATATAGATGTGTGTGTGTGTATGTGTATACACACACACACACACACATATATATATATATATATATATATATATATATATATATATATATATATATATATATATCAGCTCTTTTTGTAGTGACAAAGAAGTGGAAACTAAAGGGGTATCTGTCAATTGGAGAGTGACTGAAAAGATTAGAGTATAATATTGTGCCTTGAGAAATGTCGAAAGGGGTAGTTTCAGAGAAACCTGGGAATTTCTGTATGAACTAATTGAGAGTGAACAAAAGAAAAGGAGAACCAGAAAAACAATTTATACAATCATAACAACATTATAAAGACAACTCTGATCCATGGCAATGGCCAACCACAATTCAAAAGCACTAATAATGGCAGCTAGGTGGCACCATAGTGCATAGAGCACAGGATAATCCTTTCCCCTCTCAAATTTACCCTAAAAATGTCATCATGGGGCAGCTAGGTGACATAATGGACAAAGTACCCTCCACTTTTAGTACTTTACTGAGTCTTTTTTTGTTGTTTTTGTTTCTGTTTTATGGGGCAATTGGGGTTAAGTGACTTGTCCAGGGTCACACAGCTAGTAAGCGTCAAGTGTCTGAGGACAGATTTGAACTCAGGTCCTCCTGACTCCAGGGCCAGTGCTTTATCCACTGCGCCACCTAGCTGCCCCCACTTATACTACTTTAAAGACCAGTGATTTCTTTAGTGTGAGTTCACCTTTCCACCAACACAATTCCTCTGTAGTCTAATAGGCAGTCTTCAAGGGTTGTAATCAGTTTTTTAAAATGTCATTACTGGGTGGCTAGCCTTGTAGTAATAAGCTTCTTTATACCCTGGAAGGGGAACGGGAGAGGTAGAATGGGGTGAAATCTCACATGAAAGAAGCAGGAAAGGGCTTATGGAGTAGGGGGAGAGATGGGGGAGGAGTGGGGCAGTGAATGAGCCTTACTCTCATCAGAGTTGGCTCAAGGAGGGAATAACATACACACTCAGTTGGATGGAGTAATCTAACCCTGCAGGAAAGTAGGAGGGGAAGGGGATAAAGAGAAAGGGGCAAAAGAAGGGAGGGCGGATTGGGGGAGGGGACAGATGGAAGCAAATCCCTTTTGTAGAGGGATAGGGTGAAATGTGAGAGTCAAAATTGGATATATGGAGCATTTCAGAAATTGTTAAATTATAACATGAAATTCTACTACATAAGTAAAATCTTTGTAACAGGTCAGAATTGCCCATTAGTTTAGTTTGGTTTTGGTTTACTTTGCTTTCTAAAAATTACACTTTATGGATAGTTTAAATTTTTTCGTCTTCTAAATTTCCCTGTTCTTCCCCCCCCCTCCACTGCCTCCAAACCATGCCATATTTTTAAAAAAAAAGAAGAAAGGAAGGAAGGAAGGAAGGAAGGAAGGAAAGAAAAAAAACCTAGATAAGTAAGTGTATCATTAAACTGGGAGTGGGAATCTGACAATAAGAGAACAACAGGCATAATGAAAGGATTTCAGAGCAAGCCATTTGAAGATTACTTGAATTGGCTGGGGATGTTACCCTGGGGAAGAGAAGACTGGGCAGGGAAGGGGACATGAGAGCTGCCTTCAAGCATTACAAGTATGATTATAAGGACATACTACAGTTTATCAATTTTAATCCTGAAGCATTGAGCTCAGAACTAAATACAATATGCTGGATGAGGTTGGACAAAGTCAGAGAATAGCAGGATTCTCATCTTCCCCAACAAAGTATGAGATTATGACTAACTTTTTTGGCTGCCATGTCTTCTTTTTTTTGGGGGGGGGGGAGCAATGAGGGTTAAGTGACTTGCCCAGGGTCACACAGATAGTGTCAAATGTCTGAGTCTGGATTTGAACTCAGGTCCTCCTGAATCCAGGGCTGGTGCTTTATCCACTGTGCCACCTAGCTGCTCCTGCCATGTCTTCTTATTGGCTCATAATTGAACTTGCGGTCCGCTAAAACCCCCAGATCTTTTTCACACAAACATTTGTCAACACATGCCAACCCCATTCTATACTTTAAGTCCAGGTAGTGCTCTTTCTTGCTGCTCATCAAATATCCAATAAGATCAAATAATAATCATTCTAGAAATTCAACATTAAATTAATTGGTTAGTTTACTCATTCTTGTATTTATATGATGTACAAACTGCAGCCTTGTCTAAATACCTTGAAGATTAGAACAAAACAGAGAGAGAGAGATGAGAGATGAGCGATGAGAGATGAGAGATTTCCTGGAGGAGATGGAACCAACCTTGACATTTTTTCTACTAGATTGCTAGAAATTTAGGATTGATCATCATCAATGAATCCCAAATAGACTCATAGAGTGTTCAAGCTAGAATGTGCCTTGGAAATCATCTTGCCTAACCTTTTTTCAGATGAGAAGAGTAAAGACCAATCTCATTTCCCAAATCACTATAAATGACTTGCTCAAAATCATATAGACAGACAGTTTAGTGACTTCACTGGGGTAGAACCCAGATCTAATGGTGCCCAGTACAATGTACATTTTTACAGTTGTGTATTGTGCATTGTCCCTAATTTGGTGTCCCTGTCCATATCACTACTCTGTCCACGTGTTCAATAATAGTATGCACAACAATTGACACTGGTTCTGTGATCATATAATCATGAATCAAAGATTTCAGATCTGTTGATGAGCCAGAAATGGTGAACAGATTTTTTGTTATTTTTTCCAAGTTCCCATAAATCTCTGTCCCAATCTTCCTCCCTCTCACCTTACAGAGCCTCTCTCTCTCTCTCTCTCTCTCTCTCTCTCTCTCTCTCTCTCTCTCTCTCTCTCTCTCTCTCCTTTCTTCTTATGGAATGAGGCAACAATGGGTTGATAATGTCCACACCAATGCCTGGCCAGCTGCATAGTGCAGGGTAGCAGCAGCATTAGATGTTCAGATGGTAGAAAGTCATTCTTGGCTCAGTTCTACTTTCTCACGAATATTATGCCTCTTCATTTGTCATCACCATGGTAACAGTCTTCCTTGCGGTTGTTTCTTTCATATTCTTCCATACGGTGCCTAGGTCTGTTGTAAGCCATACCCTCTTTCTCCTTTCCAGATGAAATAAATACTTCCAAACTTACTTTGATGGATTTATGATCTCATCCATCCATTCCATCCCCAAGTGCAAATAGTAACCCATCCAGGTCTTCTCATACTATGCAACTCATACCCATGTGTTCCAGTATATCCTTCATGGGGATCCACCCAACATGCTGGAGGCTTTCCTTTAGCTCTCTTGACATCGTATGGATGCCAGTGGGTTGTCCATCTGTTATCTCTTTTTTTGGGGTGAGGCAATTGGGGTTAAGTGACTTGCCCAGGGTCACACAGCTAGTAAGTGTTAAGTGTCAGAGGCTGGATTTGAACTCAGGTACTCCTGAATCCAGGGCCAGTGCTCTATCCACTGCGCCATCTAGCTGCCCCTCTTCCCTTTTCAGAAAAAAAAAAAAAAGAAATCCCTCAGGGTAAATCACTTGATCCCGGATCACTTGTTTTGGTGAGCCAGCCGGACTCCCAAATGAGCCAAAAACCTGGGTGCAAGAGTTAAAGGCAGATCCCAAACTTACCTTAATGAGATCTCACCCCACTGCTTTCAAAAAAAGAAAAAGAGTTTGAGTCTGGGACTTGAAGTCACACAGAGCACCAAATGATGTAGGATGGAATTTTGGGGTCAAATTTTGAGTCATCCCAAAAGAATTAAAAGACTCAGTGACTCAGTTTCCCAAGTTTTATTGCAATACTGTGGGTGACCACAGGGAGAGAACCAGAATAGTGGAAAGGTATCTCTCGAATAGTGAAAGGAAAGACAGTTATATTTATAGTATGGATAAATTGATTATCAGTCTCATTATAATAATCTCTACCTTGGGGAGGTACAGGGGAGGGCTTGTCCTTCTCATTATAATATTTTCCACCTAGGAGTGTTTCAGGGGATGGCTTATCCTAATTTGGAGTTCCTGGGGTCCTAAGCCAACCCCCAAGGTGGGTACCTTTTTCAGTGGAGGTGTGTTTGGGGGTTTACATGTCATAAGGTGAATCTAGGAACAAATTTGGCCTTTTCTGCACATGTCTCTTTCTGATTCCCATGGCTAGTTTCAAAATATAATCATTTTGGGGCAGCTAGGTGGCGCAGTGGATAGAGCACCGGCCCTGGAGTCAGGAGTACCTGAGTTCAAATCCGGCCTCAGACACTTAACACTTACTAGCTGTGTGACCCTGGGCAAGTCACTTAACCCCAATTGCCTCACTTTAAAAAAAAATCATTTTTCTTTAGAATTTCAGTAGCTGGGCAGCTAGGTGGTGCAGTGGATAAAGCACCGGCCCTGGATTCAGGAGGACCTGAGTTCAAATCCAGCCTCAGACACTTGACACTTACTAGCTGTGTGACCCTGGGCAAGTCACTTAACCCTCATTGCCCCACCAAAAGAAAAAAAAAAACAACAACCAAAAAAATCATTTTTCTATAGCCTTGTCATTTTAGTCTAAGGTCATCATGGCCTCTCTCCCTCTGTTCCCATTATGGACACTGATTTCTGTGGGCCTGACTCCCTTTTAGAGCTGATTAACTGGGGTCTGACTCCCTTTTAGAGCTAATATCTGAACTAAAGCTTGGGTCTTAAGTT
Source organism: Dromiciops gliroides (assembly GCF_019393635.1). NCBI lineage: Eukaryota > Metazoa > Chordata > Mammalia > Microbiotheria > Microbiotheriidae > Dromiciops > Dromiciops gliroides. The sequence goes on along the minus strand of NC_057866.1, from coordinate 165,948,975 downwards.
TTTCTATTAACCCTTTTTTGCCTCCTACATCATGACTAGCCACCATGTAACAAAACATGGTGCGGGGCGGGGGGATACAAAAGCAATCTAAAACATTGTCTCTGCCCACCAGGAAATTATTGCAATCTAGATTGGGATCATGTACATGTAAAAAGTTAGCCAACAATTGAGTAAAATACTGAGTAAGGGATACCAACTTGAAGTCCCTTTGTAAGAGTTAAGGAGGGGTAGCTAGATGGCGAAGTGGATAAAGCACCAGCCCTGGATTCAGGAGTACCTGAGTTCAAATCCAGCCTCAGACACTTGACACTTACTAGCTGTGTGACCCTGGGCAAGTCATTTAACCCCAATTGCCTCACCAAAAAAAAAAAAAGAGTTAAGGAAAGAGAGAGATCACAGTGAGCTGGGGAGACTTCAGAGAGGAGTTGGGGGCTTAAACCAAATATTGAAAGATGGATAGGACAGAGGGGTCAGGCTGTTTCCTATTAGAGGACTAGTATGAACAAGGAGTAGAGATAAAGATGTAATAATGAAAGACAGTCCCTAGATTCTCCCTTTCCAACATGTAACCCAGAACTAGATTTCATGGCTACACACTCTTTGAGTGTTTCCTATGATATATGGAAAGCTTGTTAAAGTTGGTGTCAGAGAAATTAGATTGAACCAACGAACTTGGGAGATGCTAGCCAATTAGCTTGAAGCAGTGTGGAAGGACCGCCTCTCCTGGGGAGGCAGAGGAAGCTTGGACTCTCAGTTCATCTCTGGAACAGGCTGGTGGTGGGAGAACTTGAGAGCTCTAGGTTAGATAGGCCTTTTCTTGACTTTCTGACCCAGGTGTTCTCTTTTTCACTAATAAATGCTTAATGGCAAAACTTGGTGCTAAAGCTTCTAATTTATAAGTAAACCCTAGCTAGTTTTCCCTACACTTGGGACAGGAATAAGGTGACTGCACATTTAATTTTAAACAACACCACTATCCTTACTAGTTCTAATCTATGAGTCTTTGAGTTGTCTCTCCAGACTGTCACACTGGATTGTGGTATCAATAAATACAGTTTAGTATGACAAAGATGGGGGGCGGGGTGGCAATGGGGAAGAACAGACATTTGTTTTTTATTAGAGTTGTTCTATTGTTATGGAAAGACAGAATAAAGTTGTGTAATATATATGCTGGCAAGAATTAAACCCACAAGAGCAATTTGGAACTATGCCCAAAGGGCTATAGGACTGTACATACCCTTTGACCCAGTAATACCACTACTAGGTCTGTATCCCAAAGAGAAAAGGACCCACATATACAAAAATATTTATAGCAGCTCTCTTTATGGTAGCAAAGGATTGGAAATCTAGGGAATGCCCATCAATTGGGGAATGGCTGAACAAGTTGTGGTATATGAATGTAATGGAATACTATTGTGCTATAAGAAATGATGAGCAGGCAGATTTCAGAAAAACCTGGAAAGACTTAAGTGGACTGATGCTGGGTAAAGTGAGCAGAACCAGGAAAACATTATACATAGTAACAGCAACATTGTGTGATGATCAGCTGTGATAGACTCGGCTATTCTCAGCAGTGCAATGATCCAAGACAATTCCAAAGAACTCATGATGGAAAATGTTCTACACACCCAGAAAAAAGAACTATGGGTTCTAAATGCAGATTGAACCATACTGTTTCTACTTTTTTGGTTATTTTTTTTCTTTTTTGAGTTCCCTTTTGTTCTGATTTTTTTTTCTTTTTTTGGTGAGGCAATTGGGGTTAAGTGACTTTCCCAGGGTCACACAGCTAGTAAGTGGTAAGTGTCTGAGGTCGGATTTGAACTCAGGTCCTCCTGACCCCAGGGCTGGTGTTCTATCCACTGCACCACCTAGCTGCCCCTTGTTATGATTCTTCTTTCATAACATGACTAATTCAGAAATATGTTGAATGTGATTGTACATATATAACCTATATGAGATTGCTTTCTGTCTTGGAGAAGGGGGAGGAAAGGGAGGATGGGAGAAAAATTTGGAACTAAAAATCTTATGAAAACAAATGTTGAAAACTACCTTTACATGTAACTGGAAAATAAGAAAAAAACTTTTATGATAAAAGAGAATTAAACTCACAGATTGCAGTGGAATCTGATAATATGTAAGTCTGAACAGTACATGGCAAATCATAAAGAAGAATTGATTGGGGTAAGGCATGGTAAAAAAAAATCAAAAGAATAAGACTAGAGTCTTAGTTATAGCTCACATTTGCTGGTCCTTTTGGAAGACTGAAATGTAGTTTATCTAGGTCTGATAACTTGAATCCTCTATCTTGACCACAAAAATCAATTTAGGTTTAGAAAAAACTTTCTAACCAGTAGAGCAATCTAAACATGGAATTTGAAATAGCGGTTCCCCATCATTGCATGAAAGAAAATTCTATACTCTGTGTTTTAGACACAAGCCCGCCAGAAACAATTGATATTCATTTAGATTAAGCTAATTCTATACATCTACTTAAAGAGAGAGATCCAAAAATAGGCAATTTCCCCCATGGATCTAAAAATCTTCCTAACATGACCATTTTGGAGTTTCAATTTATAATATTTTCAAATAATAGATAAAATTCCACAGTTAAGATTGAATGAAGGTTTAGAATTTAGGCAGTGGTTCAGTTAACAGTTTGCTTCATCAAACAGAAAAATAGTCACTTGACTTTCAGCACATTTTAGAGAATTGTTTTCCTAAAACTATCCCCTTTGACCACTATTTTTAAGCATTCTCTTTTCTACTGGTTAAAGGTAAATTCAAGACATACTTCCAGTAATTGAATTAATCAAGGATTTCTTCCTTCTCATAGTCTGATCATTACCCTAATTACTTCAGGAAAGAGTCCTTTGTGGGCTCATCGGGGAGGAAGGGCCTTGTTGTTCAGTTGTTTCCATTTTTCAATTGTTTCCAACTCTTTGCGACCCTATTCGGGGTTTTCTTGGCAAAGATACTGGAGTGGTTTGCCATTTCCTTCTCTAGCTCATTTTACAGATGAAGAAACTGAGGCAAACAGGGTTAAATGACATGTTCAAGGTCATACAACTAGTCTGCGTTCAGATTTGAACTCACTAAGATGAGTCTTCTTGACTCCATGCCCAGTAGTCTATCCACTATGCCACCTAGATACCTTTGACCTAGGAGTGGTTTAGGCCTTTAATAAGAAGAATGTATGTACGCAGTATTATCAACATTGGGTGTTGATCTACTGTGATGGACTAGATTCTTCTCACCAGTGCAATGATACAGAAGAGTTCCAGGGAACTCATGATAGAAGAGGATCTCCAAATCCAGGAAAAAAACAAAAACAAAAACAAAAAACTGTGGAGTATAGATGCTGAATGAACCATACCATTTCTTTTGGTTTTGGTGCTGTTGTTTTTCTATTTTGAGGTTTTTCATCATTGCTCTGATTTTTCTCTTATAACATGACTAATGCAGAAATAGGATTAATGTTATTATGTATATATATATATATATATATATAACCTATATCAGATTACCTGCTGTCTAGGGGAAGGGGGAGGGAGGGGAGGGAGGGAGAAAAATCTGAAATTGGAAAGTTTGTATAAACAAAAGTTGAGAACTATCTTTACATGTAACAGGAAAAAAAGAAAATACTTTATTAAAAAAAAAGAATAATGTAAAAAGATTTCCAGGTAGGACATTTTTCCTGACTTTGATAGTTAGAAAAAGACCAATAAGGTTTTTTCTTTCTCTCTCTCTCTCTCTCTCTCTCTTTTTTTTTTTTTTTTTGGTGAGGCAATTGGGGTTAAGTGACTTGCCCAAGGTCACACAGCTAGTAAGTGTTAAGTGTCTGAGGTCGGATTTGAACTCAGGTCCTCCTGACTCTGGGGCCGGTGCTCTATCCACTGTACCTCCTAGCTGCCCCCAATAAGGGTTTTTCATTTAGATCAACTTAGAGGCCTCATATGAGGATACTGAGAAACATGCTTTTTAAATATTTCCTTAAACGAGATCAGGGGTCCTTAGCCTGTTTATACAATTGGAGAGCTCCAGGTAAAGTCTATGTTTTCTGTATGGTCCTGCAATCCCGTGTGTGGCTTGTCAGCTATGTTGCAGGAAAGAGTCTTGGTCAGGCATGGGTAGGATTAGATGGCCTCAGACATCCCTTCCAAGGGCAAGCTAGATGGCGCAGTGGTTAAAGCACCGGCCTTGGATTCAGGAGTGCCTGAGTTCAAATCCGGCCTCAGACACTTGACACTTACTAGCTGTGTGACCCTGGGCAAGTCACTTAACCCCCATTGCCTGCAAAAACAAAACAAACAAACAAAAAAAAGACATCCCTTCCAACCTTGAGGTCCTACACCTCTCCACATGGTCAGGATTCCTATTTAGGGACAGTGAATAGACCAGCCTGATTAGCTGAAATGGTTTTATTTCTAGGAGAAGCAGTAAATAACTCTATAAAGCTGGACTAAACCCAGATTAGACAGGGCTTAAGTACCAAGCTAAGAAGGTTATATTCTATTCCAGACAATGGGGAACATCTGAAGTTTTTTGATTAAGAGAAGGACCACTTAGCTATTGGCAGAAATGGGAAAGGTATTTTAGGAAACTCAATATGGTGGCCTTGTGAAGAATAGATGACAAAAAAGACAGGCTGCAAAGAGAGAGACCAGTTAGAAGACATTAGTCTGCAAATAATTTGATTGGGGTTTGAATTAAAGTAATGACAATAGGAATGGGAAAAATAAGACCAAATAGAGAAGCAGAACCATAAACAAAACTGATTCAATATTTGAGACGAAAGAAATCAGTGGAGTTGAAAGATGAAACCGGACTGATATCTCCCACATGTGCCATGTGGTCACTCACCTATGTTTCTTTTAACTCTAACCCATACTTGAGAGTCCATCTCAAACACCACCTCCTCCATGGAGCCTCCCCTGATCCCTTCTGTTGGTATTAAATTTCCTCTAGGGCCTCACATAGTCCTTAGTTTTGTCTATTGCACTTATCCTGTATTGCTGATCATTACAGTTACCTGAATTTTCATCCTAACTCCCCCCCATACCTTTTTTTTTTTAGTGAGGCAATTGGGGTTAAGTGACTTGCCCAGGGTCACACAGCTAGTAAGTATTAAGTGTCTGAGGCCGGATTTGAATTCAGGTACTCCTGACTCCAGGGCCGGTGCTCTATCCACTGCGCCATCTAGCTGCCCCCCTAACCCCCTTTTAAACTGTACATTCCAAGAGGACAGAGAATGGGTCTTAGCTTCACTTTGTATCCCACATGGATCTGTCAGCAGAGAGAACTCCCTGTGTGGGGAGTCCTACAGGTCTATGACTTAGTGAAGAAGTCCTTTATTGCCTGAGGAACAGAGAGCTTAAGTGATTTGTCAAGGGAAAAGTGAAGTGAAATGGCCAGTGCAAGATTTGGACCCAAGTTTTCATGACTCTAAGTCCGGAGAGCAGCTTCTGGTCCCTAGTAGACTAGGCTTCCAGAAATGTATATAGGCCAGTTAAAACTTAATGAATGTTTAGTCAATAAATAAATAGGACCCCTATCTTATATCCTAATTTTAGTGTAGGATAGATAAGAAATGGAGAAGCTGAATGGATTGGGAAAGGAAAAGGGGCCCACTCCATTCTTGTTAGTAGTATCTGTGATTTGCAAATTCTTGCACTGTGACCTTTTCTTCTGAACCAATGCATTTATTTGGATTTAAATAAGCCTTTGCTTCAGAGAGTGCAATTTAGAGAATGCCAGACTGCATTCCATCCTAATTGCATGCATCCATTTCCCTATTCTGAGGTGTCAGGCTCTGGGCTGCATTAGCTACTTGTTTTCTACTAACAATTTCAAGGCATTATACCTCATTTATAAAATGCTCACAGCATGCTGGGAAGGCCTCTCTGTCCCATATATGCTGGTCAACCTTCATAACAATGCTACACTCCACAACAGTCTCACAGTTTTTCTTTGGGGGAACAAGGTCTTCCTCTTCTGAAGAAATCCTGTTAAGATAGTTCCCAAGGGGCAGCTAGGTGGTGCAGTGGATAGAGCACCGGCCCTGGAGTCAGGAGTACCTGAGTTCAAATCCGGCCTCAGACACTTAACATTTACTAGCTGTGTGACCCTGGGCAAGTCACTTAACCCTCATTGCCTCACTAAAAAAAAAAAAAAAGTTCCCATGATCAAAATAGGTGACATTTATCTAGGGCTTTTAGCTTTACAAAGTGCTTTATGTTGCGTTTTGCTCTTCCAAATTACCTGAGAAAGGTAATACTAGGATTATTATCCCTATTTTGTAGAACATGGAAACGGAAGGTCAGGGAAGCTAAGCGACATCTCATGGTTACACAAATTAAGTAAAAGGCAAAGACAAGATAGCAGCTTAATGTGTTGCCCCTTTAGGGATATTAAAGGAGCTGAGGATTTTTATGTTGTAGAAAAGACTTAGGGGAGATAGGATGGCCACCTCTAAGTATCTGAAGGACTATCACGCGTAGGAAGCTTGTGTTGTGTTGTGCTTGGCCTCCCAGAACAGAACTAAGTAAAAGAGGCAAAGAGGCAAGTGTAGGCTTGATTCAAGGGACCCTTCAAAGGTGAAAGGAGGAACTGTTGAGAGGTCTCAAGCGGAGGCTGGAAGACCACTTGCTGAATATTCTATAGAGATATGGATTGGACCAGACTGTTGTCAATATCCTTTGTAACTCTGACATTTTGTAATTTTTGTGATTCTTAGTGTCTGATTCTATGTCTCCTGGGGAACAGCTAGATTAGAAAGGGACAGGGCTGACAGCCTAGGACCCAGCCAGTAGCTCAGTACACAGTGGCCGTGGAGAATAACAGCATCTCTCTGTGTATATTTATCTATATATCTATAATGGCATGTAGATTAACTGGGACAAAGTACGAAAGTTTGAATATTGGGTAAACTTGTCTAGGGAGACCCATCTTTGGGTGGAAGCTATATATTGAGCATTTATAAGGATAGAGAATGGACCTAGGATGTTATTGGTATTAGGAACTCACCGCTGAGAAAACTTCCTCTACCAATATGTAATTTGCAATCTGAGAGAGTGACCCAGAGCCCTAAAAGTTTACAAAGCCAGTATATGCCATTGATGGGACTCGAACCCAAATCCTTCTGGCTTGAAGGCTGATTTTCTTTTCTTTTTCTTTTTTGGTGGGGTAATGAGTGTTAAGTGACTTGCTTAGGGTCACACAGCTAGTAAGTGTCAAGTGTCTGAGGCTGGATCTGAACTCAGGTCCTCCTGAATCCCAAGCCGGTGCTTTATCCACTGCGCCACCTAGCTTCCCCTTGAAGGCTGATCCAGTACACCAGAGGTATGGAACATAATGCCTGTAACACTCTAGAGTACTACCCGAACCAGATTAAAATGTAACTGGGAAGGGGGCAACTAGGTGGCGAAGTGGATAGAGCACCAGCCCTGGAGTCAGGAGGACCCGAGTTCAAATTCGATCTCAGACACTTAACACTTACTGGCTGTGTGACCCTGGGCAAGTCACTTAACCCCAATTGCCTCACCAAGAAAAACAAACAAAAAATGTAACTGGGAAATAGTTAACAAAATAAGTAAAAATATATATAACATTACAAACTATGCAGTGTGGTCCATTCTGCCATAAGCCTGTTCTGAAAACTCCGATTTGTTTCAACCCAACTGATATATTAGGGAATGATCTGAGCATAATGGGAATTTTGTGTTTACTTATTCAAAAAGAAGAGGGAGCAAAGCAGATTAAAATGTAATTGGGACATATTTAACACAATAAATGAAAACACAGTTAAACAGATAACATTACATTTTAAAACTAAGTCAATATGCAGCCCTCAGGGATCTTTATGTATGGATTAGTGGTCCCCATTTCTATTTGAGCTTGATGCCAAACAGCTTCTCCTAGAAAACTGCTCCACTTCACAATAATTCACAAGCTGCAACCCTTCCAATGTCTACTTCCACAGGCAAACTTCAGGTCTTCTTCCAGATAAAGTGCCATATTTATTTATTTATTTACTTATTTATTTAGTCTTTTTTTTTTTTTGGCAGGGCAATGAGGGTTAAGTGACTTGCCCAGGGTCACGCAGCTAGTACATGTCAAGTGTCTGAGACCAGATTTGAACTGAGGTCCTCCTGAATCCAGGGCCAGTGCTTTATCCACTGGGCCACCTAGCTGCCCCTAAAATGCCATATTTATTGTATATACTCTGGTGCAATGGGAGCTATGGGCTGAGGAGAGCCGGTGCTCTATCCACTGTGCCACCTAGCTGTCCTCCCCATCCCTTTTTTCTCTTCCCCTTTCTCCCTTTCCTCTCTCCCCCTTTCCCTCTTTCACTTCTCTTCCCCTCTTCTCCCTTCCCATTTTGCCTCTTTCCCTCTCTCCAACCCTCTCCCTGTCTCACCTCTTCTACCTCACTGAAGTCCTAGAGTTGCCTCCCACTGAGGCCAACTTCTAGCCTGTGGGCTTTACTTTGCCTGCCCCCTGTTCCCTGTGGGAACTATGACACAGGCTGATCTATAGGTAACCTGAGGCTACAGACATAGTCACTATTTATTGTAGTATTTATGAAGAGAATTTCTCATGGCATTATTTGAAGGAATTTGGAGGGATTTGGGGGGAATGCTCTGAGAAGTCACTGTCTTTCCTCTGCATCTTGACTCTGCCTTCCTTACACCAGAAAATTTCTTAATTTTTAAATTTATAAAACTGTGCTACTGGTTTTTATTAGGTTCCTATATTTTTTTAATGTTTCACAAATGATGTCCCAACCCCATTTCACCCCATTTTTCCCTGTTTTGTTTTGTTTTATTGCAAGAGTTAACATAGTGTACTATTTTTTAGGGACACAGATGTTGAGTTACAGCAGAATTGACTTTATTTCTTTTCCTGAGGAGATGAGAAGAAAGGCTCCAAATTCTATAAGTCTATAAATGTCTGGGCCATTCTTCTCCCACTCCCTACAATGGAGGTGTTCTACAAGGATCAACTTAAATCTCTCTCTTGCTTCATAGCATTTTCCACCTCTAGTGACCTCTTTCCTCTCTGCCCTACTACTTTTCTTATAGACCATACCACACAACTTAGTACTCGATTTTCGATGTCTGTCTTATATTCCCAACTAAATTGTAAACTCCTAGGAAGATTAAACTTATTTTGGTGTATCATAGGGGTAGCTAGGTGATATAGTGGATTCCAAGCACCAGGCCTGGAATCAAGAAGACCTGATGAGTTCAAATAGCTGTGTGACCCTTGGCAAGTCACTTAACCTTATTTGCTTCACTTTCCTCATCTGTAAAATGATCTGGAGAAGGAAATGGCAAACCATTCCAGGATCTCTGCCAAGTAAACCACAAATAGAGTCACTAAGAGTCAGATATGACTGAAATAACTCAACAACAAAAGAACATCTCTGTGATGTTTAAAATCTAAATTGTGGTCGCCTTAAATTAGAAGCTTCAGCACCAGTCTTTGGCCATTAAACATTTATTAAAGCCTAGAAGTATTCACAAGGAGTTAAAAAACAAAAAAAGTCCTACCTAGCCCAGAGTTCCAGCCTGGTTGGGTTCTTCCTGAAGTCCTCCTCCATGAGCCTGCTTTAATCAGGAACTCTCCAGCAAGCTGATTGTGGAAGCTTTTTATAGGTCTGGAACAGAGGCGGGCCTTACACCCTGCTTCAAGCTGATTGGTTGGCATCATCCAAATCCATTGGTTTTGAAGGTGTTCTCAAGTTGAGTTCACAGTCTACCTTCTGAGAACAACACCTTCTTAAGGGCTAGCCAGGTGTGATTACAATCCAGTTAACTTGAAGTAGGCTAATCAGCAGTCAATCACTCTCACTTGATTCAATCAGTCAAGATTAATCTCCAGGTGGGTCTTTGAGTATCTGCTAAATCCCATTATTTCATCACATCTCATAAGCACTCAGTGAATACTTATTGACTGATTGATTCATACTTTGATGCATATAGTATTATACATTCATTTTTCCTTTAGGCTCATGGTCCTTTCACATCATGAGATCATGGATCTGTTGAATATCAAAACTGATGCTCTCATGCTTAGTTGAACAATTCATCATTATTTCTTACATTGTTTAAGCTATTGATATTTTGTGGTAGATCATACTGGTTGCTGGCTCTTGGTAATCCTTTGCAGTAATGGAGACCAGTAAACCCTTACCACTAGACTTTCTCCAGTGCTCATTTAGTCCAGCTCAGTTTAGCCAATTAGGCAGTGTAGAAGATAGAACACTATGCCTGGGATCAGAGAGATCCACATTTAAATCTGACCTCACATATTTACAGCTAGGTAACCTTGTGCAAGTCACCTAACCTCTCTTTTCTCAAAGGATGAATAACAACAACAAAATGTTTGTAATTCTAGCACTACCTCAGGATTGTTGTGAGGATCAAATGAGATAACATTTGTAAAGCACCTGGAACATAGTAAGCATTTAATAAATGCTTGATTCCTTTCTTTCAGAGTCATTGGCCATTCTCCCCCGACCCCTCCCCTCCTCAGCCCAGGGCTCCAGTGCAGCAGAGCTTTAACTAGTTGAAATTGTGTTAGGGGTGGTGGTTTGTGGGGGGATATGAACTACAGAGTTAGAGGTGAAAGGAGTTGTAAAGATCACCTTGTCCGACACCCTCATTTTGCATATGAAGAAACAAAGGGTCAAAGAGAACCCGGAAAAACCAAGATTTTTGAACCCATGTCCTCTGACACCGAGTCATCCACTTTGCCCATTGCCTTACAGCGCCTTTTAAATAGTGGCTCAAAGAACACTCACCTTTCACACAGGGTGCAATCATGTTGGGAGTAACTCCCATGCGCAGAGTCCTGGCCCCCACTGCTTTGAGGTTTGGAGAAAAGGCATTTCCTAGGAGAGAGGCCTCACAGTGACTAGACCCCAAGGATGGTGGCCTTAGTAAGATGCATCTTACTTAGCAAGGAGGAAGAATCGAGTCATACATCATTAAGTACCTAGGACAAAACCCCATTTGCCCCATGCTACTTATGGCTACATCCAGCAGGGGGAGTGCCAAGCTAACAATTTTCCACTGTCTGACCACTATGGTCCAAGAAGGCAGAAGAACACCTGGCTGGGTATGCTAATAGTTGGTTTTTTGGGTTTGTTTGTTTGTTTGTTTGTTTGTTTGTTTTTTACAAGGGCATGAGTCATTCTCTGCTCTGACACAGTGCATACCAAAAGACATGTTAGTATGCTGACAAAGTAAGAGGATCTATTTGTTTCTTTGTTTCTTTTTACTACAAAATAACTAGAATACAGAGGAGAAGCAAGCCTAAAATGTGTGTTTTTAAGCTAAAAATGATTTAATGAAAAACATTAATAATATAAATCAGTCACCTCAGCAGATTCTGGTAAAGGGCACAAAAGATTTGTAGAACTGACTGTAAGACTAGGACTTAAAGGAGTCACATTTCTGCTATCCTCCTCTTAATTATTAAATGAAGGTGGGTTAATCTTTTTCTGAAATCTTTTCCAGTTCTAGTATTTACAGGTCCTGTAATTTGGAGTTTAGTTCTTTCCTTTTCTCTTTTCTTTTTCCCCTACAGTAATAATGAACCAAAAGATCATTTATCATGGAAGTATTAAAGGTCTCTTCTCAGCACCTCACTTAATATCAAGGACCACACAGACTAGGGAGAATCCAGCTCATTGTACTGTCTCAGGAAGGGAGTCTTGTAAATAGAGTCTTTGGGGCCGTATAATGTTGCATGTGTTTGAATAATTAAAACTTATAGCCCCTTCCCCCCAAGAGTCCTTTCTTCCTGACACACTGTACACTTTTGATGATGTGAAGCTGAAGTCCATTCACATACTTCGGGGAACAACCACCCTGACTGTGAACCTGCCAGCTCCTAACAAGAATCCCAGTGTGCAAAGCTCATCACTCTCGGCCTGGTTCCATAAAGTAATAGGGACACTTTTGTCCCAGGAGACAAGGCTCACAGATGGGTCACTCTGAAGATGCGGAATTGGGCTACAATCTTGGCAGATGAATTGGAAAGTTGGCTTCCTCATTGTGGAACCTGACGGCATCCTAGATCATACTCTCTTCTGGGACACTGCACACCCCAAATACAACCACATACAGGTAATGTTTGTTTGGAAACAAATCAGACTTCTAAAATATTTTAGTTCTTTTTTTAAAAAATGTAAGCTTATATTCACATTACATATAAACATACTAGTATTATTGAGACTGAGGTGTTGTAGTTAAGTTCCTGGTTGATTGTTTCTAGGTCCCAACCCATTAATGCAAGTACTGTCACTTACTAGCAAGGTGACCCTGGGCAAGTCACTTACTTGTTTACTTGACCCTGTTTGCCTCAGTTTCCTTGTCTGTAAAATAAACTGGGGAAAGAAATGGCAAAGCCTTCTAGTATCTTTGCCAACAAAGCCCCAAATGAGGCCACCAAGAACAACAACAACCATCACTTTAAAAAGTCAATTTGGGGGCGGCTAGGTGGCGCAGTGGATAAAGCACCGGCCCTGGATTCAGGAGGACCTGAGTTCAAATCCAGCCTCAGACACTTGACACTTACTAGCTATGTGACCCCGAGCAAGTCACTTAACCCCCATTGCCCCGAAAAAAAAAATCAATTCAACGAAGATCTATTTAGTGCCTGTTGTATTTGAGAAGCAAGATGATTTCCGCTTTGAGAAGCCTATAGTCTATTATGGGGGAATAGCATTGTGTGGATAAAGAAATATTAAGAAGGTAATTGGAGGAAAGAGCAAAAACCAATGGTTACAGGTAAACCCTAACTTTTTTTTTTCTTTTAAGAAAAAGCTTCAAAAAAAAGAAAAGAAAAGAAAAGAAAAAGCTTCCCAGAAGCAACACCTTAGCTGATCAGGCCTTAAGGAAGCTAAGGATTTTCAGAGGCAAAGGTGAGAAGGGAATGCATTCTCTGCATGGGTGATAGTGTGTACAAAGGCATAGACATGAGAGTTGTAACACCTAGTTTAAAGTATAGCTAACAGGTTAGATTAGGCAGGATGTAGAGTGACTGAGGGAAGCAAAATGATTTTGTTTTTCATTTAATAGCATTTTATTTTTTCTAATTACATATAAAGACCATTTTCAACATTCATTTTTTGAAAGATTTTAATTCCAAATTTGTCTCCCTCCTTCCCTTCCCTCTTACCTCCCCAAGATTACAAGCAATCTGATATAGGTTATACATTACAATCATGTAAAACACACTTCCACATTAGTCATGCTGTGAAAGAAGAAACAGAACAAAAGAAAAAAACACATGTAAAATTGAATATAATATGTTTCTATCTGCATTCTGACTTCATCAGTTCTTTCTCTGCATGTGGGGAGCATATTCCATCATGAGTCTTGGAACTGTCTTGGATCATGGTATTGCTGAGAAGAGCTAAGTCAATCACAGTTGATCATCACACAATGTTGCTGTCACTGTGTACCATGTTTTCCTGGTTCTGCTCACTTCACTCAGCATCATTTCATGTAAGTCTTTCTAGGTTTTTCTGAAATCTGCCTGCTCATCGTTTCTTATAGCACAATAGTATTCCATTACATAATATGAATGTTTAAAAGATAGGCTGTAGTCATATTTTACAGCTAGATTCTGGCCAAAGTAGTGATTTCTTCTTCTTTTTTTTTTTTCCAGGGCAATGAAGGTTAAGTGACTTGCCCAGAGTCACACAGCTAGTTAAGTGTCAAGTGTCTGAGGCTGGATTTGAACTCAAGTCCTCCTGAATCCAAGGCCAGTGCTTTATCCACTGCGCCACCTAGCTGCCCCTAGTGATTTGTTCTTTATCCTAGAAGCAATTGGGAGCCATTGAAGTTTTCTGAGAAGGGGTAAGATGATCAGACCTGTTTCCTAACTTCATTGGCAGCTATATACAATTAGATTGGTAAGGAGAGAGACTAGAAGCAGAGAGAGCAATTAGGAAGCTATTATATAGTCTGGATGACTGGCGATGAAGGTCTGAACAGCAGTAGTATTGATGTGAATGTAAAGAAAGGGATGAATGTGAGAGATGTTAAAGAGATAGCATCCATAAGACTCAACAACTGACTAGAGATATGGATAAGAGAAAGGAAAAAGTTAGAGATGACTCCAAGGTTTTGAATCTAGGTGACTGGAACAATGATGGTGTCCTCAATAGAAATGGAATTTTGGAGAGCAGTAGGTATAGGGGTAGAGGAAGGAATAATGGTTTCCCTTTTGGGTATTTTGATTTGCAGATGTCAATCAAGAATATATTTCTAGGGGGCAGCTAGGTGGCTCAGTGGATAAATCACTGGCCCTGGATTCAGGAGGACCTGAGTTCAAATCCAGTCTCAGACACTTGACACTTACTAGCTATGTGACCTGGGCAAGTCACTTAACCCTCATTGCCCCACAAAAACAAAAAACAAAAGAATATATTTCTAACCTATAGCTCATGGTCTACTTATTTCAAATGAATAAAATTACAAAATTGCCATAATAAAGTAATTTCTAAACAAATCCTGAAAATTAATTGTAATGAGGTTTGGTCTTTATGCTTTAAGACTTCCAAGTCAAGTGACAGGGTAGGAAGTTAGAAGGGAACTCTCCCATTGCCCAAATAAAAACATTCCCTTGTAACAAATGAGTATAGTCAAGCAAAACAAATTCATATATTAGCTGTGTCTGAAAATGTATGCCTCATTCCACACCTCTAGTCCATCATCTCTCTGCCAGAAAGACTGGACCATCTGGATTCTTGGTTTTCTGGAGTCATAATTTGTCATTCAAGTCCCTTATCTTTTAACCCATAAAGAATATATAGTTTTATTCAATGGTGATTGTGCTTTTTGCACTAAGGAGGTTAAAAAACAAATATCTGAAGGGGGAAAAAACAACACCTAACCAACAATAGTTATTAATGGTGAAAAGTTACACTTTTTAAGCCAAACAATTTAATGGGTTTAGACCAGAAATAATTATGCCATAATTACAGGCTCATTTAAAGCAGAGACAAGAGACAACTCATGCTCAGTGGAGGAGAACCCAATAACAAACCAGAAATCAGAAAACATTCAGAGTTTTGGGCAAGTAAAAATCAGTTGTGCATTTGCCTGAAAATTTTTATTTTGTTTTTTTGTTCCAGTATTTTGCAAAAATCAATTTTTCTTTCCCACAAGAAAAAGATCTCCATGGAATTTTTTTTAATATAGCTTTTTAGTCAGGCTCTTTTTTGGATATAGGCCCTAATGGTCGAGGGAGTAGGAACAATTAACCAATTCTACAGAGATACTATAGAATCCAGCTACCTGGTATGCTGGCTAAGTTTGACACCTTCAGTATAGGACAAAGACTCTTTCAAAGCCTTAAGAAGGCCTGCCAAAAAAAGTTGGCAGGTTTTTTTTTAATTTCTAAAATTATTCTGCTAACATTTTTTTTGTAATTATCCCTTCCCCAACATGAATCTTGTCAGTCTTTAGCTCAAATTCTTTCAATGACTCCCCATTGCCTGCTAAATAATGTTCAAACTCTCATGATGGAAAATGTTTTCCACATCCAGAGAAAAGAACTGTGGATTCTGAATGCAGATTGAACCATACTGTTTCTACTTTTTGGTTGTTTTTTTTCTTTTCTGAGGTTTCTCCCTTGTGTTCTGATTCTTCTTTCACAACATGACTAATGCAGAAATATGTTTAATGTGATTGTACATATATAACCTATATCAGATAGCTTTCTGTCTTGGGGAGGGGGGAGGAAAGGGAGGGTGGGAGAAAAATTTGGAACTAAAAATCTTATGAAAACAAATGTTGAAAACTATCTTTACATGTAACTGGAAAATAATAAAATACTTTTATGACCAAAAAATAAACAAACAGATCAATCAATCAATAGATAGATAGATAGATAAGTGAACGATTGAATAAATGAATATATAGATATTAGATATATTAATATAGATAATATATAGATAATATAATGAATGAAGGAATGAATAAATAAATAGATGAATGGACAAATAAATAAATGCATGAATAAATAAACAAATAAATAAATGACATTCAAACTTAAATGCTGCCCCCCAAAACATCAGGTTCTGCCCTGCTTCTCCCTTACACGATTCCCCTGCTGTGAATTCTTCTTTTCAGTCAGATAGGATTATTCACTAGTTCCCATATAGAATTTTTTTTCCATTTAAAGTACAAGAAAATTTTAGAACTCTGTCAATTCTGGTCTGCTGTAAGCTACTAGGGAGGCTACTGTTCTAGAGCCCACAGACTGGGGTTATGTATTGTTCTTCATGGTTACTGTAGGACTTGGGAACCCCAAAGGTCAGCTGAGAACAGCTCTCGCACAATAAGACAGGAAGAGAGCCAGTAACTATGTTCTTAGTTTTATTATCCTTGGATGGGTCATTTATGGTTTCAAGTCTATAACAATAAACTTTATTACAATATGTAAATTTTGTGTGGGGGCTGTCTTTAATTTCTCTGTTGTGGCTGCTGGAATATAGACCTGCCTCTGCTTTGATTACTGACCTCCCTGGCTTCCTTTAAGTCCCAACTAAAATCTTACCTTCTATGGGAAGCCTTCCCCAATTTTTCTTGATTCTAGCACCTTCCCTCTGTTAATTATTTCTTATTTAACTTGAATATGGCTTATTTGCATATATTTGCATCTTGCCTTCACCATTAGATTGAAAGCTTCTTGAGAGCAGGGACTGTCTTTTACCTCTTTATGTATCCCCAGTGTTTAGCACAAATCCTGACATATTGTAGATTAATAAATATTGATTGATTGATTGTTATCACAGAGTTGGTGTTTAGTACATATTTATCTAACATTTAATATTTAATAAAAATTTATTGAATTGAATTAGTAGAATGGGAGAAGTCAGATCTCTCATTGGGTAGAGTTGCCTGATCTCCATTCAGATCTGGCCTCACAAACTAACCAGTTCTGTGACCACAGCCTACCTCAGTTTCTTTATCTGTAAAATGGGGGAGTTGTTAGGAGGATAAAATGAGACAATATCTGTAAACCTCTTTGCAAACACTGTAAAAACGCTAGTCATTGCTATTATAGAATCATCCACTTAGAAAGCATTAGTGATAAATGGAAAGGAAGACGGACAGGAAAGCATGACTAACCTTTCCTACCTCCAGTAGGCTTCTGTAAAGCTTCAAATTAAATTGCTAACATTCATACTTTTTTCCTATTTCACCACAGACTCGGCTTAGAAATTGAAAACTTCTTATTCTGTTAAAGCAAAATCTCGTATCTTTTCAAGGATAAAACAAAGTTTCAGTATGAAGAAAAGTAAACCTATTGAAATAGGTCTTTTAGGCCCCAAAATGTGATTCCATATGGTGTCCCCATTGGCCTGAGTGACTCTTTTCTTGTTCTGCAAGATGGTGCAAGAATTCCAACTTGCCATCAAATCTGCCCATATGTACAGTTCACTTTCCTAAAAACAAAGCAGTGGATTAAGTTTTCAATTTATTCTTTTGTGTTTGTTTGTTTTCATAAGATTTTTAGTTCCAAATTTTTCTCCCTCCTTTTCTCTGTTGTGGATTCCTCCCCCCTCCCCAAGACAAAAAGCAACCTCATATAGGTTACATATGTACAATCACATTAAACATATTTATGCATCAGTCATGTTGTGAAAGAAGAATCAGAACAAAAGGGAAAAACCTCAAAAAAGAAAAAAAATAACCAAAAAGTAGAAATAGTATGGTTCAATCTGCATTCAGAATCCACAGGTCTTTTTTCTGGATGTGGAGAACATTTTCCATCATGAGTTCTTTGAAATTGTCTCGGATCATTGCACTGCTGAGAAGAGCCAAGTCTATCACACAATGTTGCTATTACTGTGTACAATGTTCTGCTCACTTTACCCAGCATCAGTCCACATAAGTCTTTCCAGCATTTTCTGAAATCTGCCTGCTCATCGTTTCTTATAGCACAATAGTATTCTATTACATTCATATACCACAACTTGTTCAGCCATTCCCCAACTGATGGGCATTCCCTAGATTTCCAATTCTTTGCCACCAAAAAGAGAGATCCTATAAACATGTTTGTACATGCAGGTCCTTTTCCCTTTTTTATGATCTCTTTTGGATACAGACCTAGTAGTGGTATTACTGGGTCAAAGGGTACAAAGGGTATGCCCTTTGGGCATAGTTCCAATCAACTTATTCTTTTTGTTTGTTTGTTTGTTTGGGGGGAGGGTTGTTGTTGTTTTTGTGGGGCAATAAGGGTTAAGTGACTTGCCCAGGGTCACACAGCTAGTAAGTGTCAAGTGTGTGAGGCCGAATTTGAACTCAGGTCCTCCTGACTCCAGGGCCAGTGCTCTATCCACTGCGCCACCTAGCTGCCCCCTACAATCAACTTATTCTTAATAATACATTCTCACTTGAATAAAGAAAACCAACTTTTGTACTCTGTAAAATTGCTTTCTGTTGTTCCTCTCCTTGGTGGTTAGATGCCCCTAAAGGAATGCTCTTATTCTTGGCAAGCTGCTTTTTAAAAAAATTGATCCTATCTTTCTTTGATTACTGAAACTTTTATTCCATTACCCTCACTTGCCACTATGCATGTCCAAAACCCCAACCCTTTTCAAGAAGAAAAACAACATATGAGGTAACAACAGACAAAAGTAACAGTATTATTTGAGAAGACAAACAAATATTTATGGGAGGTAGCAGGCACTCACAGACTCCTACAGCTTCTAGTTACCCCCAAACTATTAAGGAAATATAAAGATCTACTAAAAAACTAAAAGCCCAGTGTGTTAGTAAATTTGGAAAGAGCAGTTTCAGTTAAGTGATGAGATTGAAAGCCAGACTGCAAAGGGTTGAGGTGTCAGAGGAGAGGAAGTAGAGGAAACAAGACCTGGGAAAGTTACTTAACCCTCATTGCTCTGCAGAGAGAGAGAGAGAGAGAGAGAGAGAGAGAGAGAGAGAGAGAGGAGAGAGAGAGGATGATAGCTTGAGAGGATAGTCTGGTATAGAGAAGGGGTTTTTTGTTTGTTTGTTTGTTTGTTTGTTGGGTTTTGGGGTTTGTTTGTTTTCTTAAGAATGATAGAGACTTGGGTATGCTTGTAGACCACAGGGAAGGAATCAACAAGTAGGGAGAGGATGAAGATGGGGAGAGTAGTTGAGGGGACAATCTGCCTAAGATAAGGGAGGGAACAAGGGCAGGTGTCAAGGAATGGCCTTGGCAAGGAGAAAGGTCTCCTCTTTATCAGAGACTAAGAGAAAGGAAAGGAGAGTGGGAGATATTGTCAAGTAGTTTTGAGAAAGAGAGAATGGAAGAAGAGGGAACTCATTAAGGCAAGCTTTTAAGTACGAAAAGAAGGATTTGAATTTAGATCTTCCTGACTTTTAGTACGTCACTACAGAATATGCTACCTCAGTCCTCATCCAAAGGTTCTGAAGATCTGGGGTATGCCAGCCTCTACACTTGCTTATACTTCAATATCTTCTCCATGCCCCAGATTACCTATGGGGTTCCAAACTCTGGATAACTTCCTCATTTACTTGCTCTAAATGATATGATTTTGTCAGTGGAAATGACATCAAAAGAGAAAACTTTGCCATGGCGCCTGAAGGACCACGGGACTTTTCCATATGACTTTTAGCTAAAACCTTCCATATATGTTGTCTCTCTCATTAGAATGGGAGCTCCTTGGGGGCAGCTAGGTGGCGCAGTGGATAAAGCACCGGCCCTGGATTCAGGAGGACCTGAGTTCAAATCCAGACTCAGACACTTGACACGTACTAGCTGTGTGACCCTGGGCAAGTCACTTCACCCCCATTGCCCTGCAAAAAAAAAAAAAAAAAAAAAGAATGGGAGCTCCTTGAGAGCATGGTCTGTTTGCTCTTCTATTTCTATCTCTGGTGCTTTGTGCATGGGGGCTCCGTAAACACTTTATTTATTACTCATTTCTTTATAATCTCTCTTTTGGGTTTCTTTGATAATTCTCTCCCCTGATTCTCTTCCCAGCTGTCTGACCACTCCTCAGTTTCTTTTGTCTGATCCCCTACATCACATCTGATAAGTGTGAATGTTCCCCCAAGGCTCTTTCCTGGGGTCTCATCACCTTCCATGGTTTGACTGATCATGTCTGGGCAGATAATTACCATAGTTAAGCATTCAGATACAGTTTCTTCTGCCGAACTTCAGTCCCCCATCACCAGATATCTAGTGGAGATTATAAACTGGCTTTCCCCGAGTCGTTTAAAACTCAACATGTCCAAACTGGAAGTCATTATCTTTTCCCCTTTTCCAAACCTCCCTGTTTCTGTCAAAGGCATCACCACTCAGTTTTCCCGGGTTTATAACTTCAGTATTATCTTCATGTCCTCTTACTCCCTTATCTTACATTTCTAATCTGTTGCCAAATCTTGTTGTTTCTACCTCGACCACATCTCTCACAGTCACCCCCTTTTCTCCACTTAGTTCAGACTTTCATTACCTCTTATGTGGACTATAGCAATTGGCGTCCCTGGCTCAAGTCTCTTCCTCATTCCAATCCTTCCTACATATAGCCACTAAAGTTATTTTCTATTAGCACAGTTATGAACATGTCAATCTCCTACTCAGTAAATTCCAGGAGCCCCCTAATATCTCTAGGATAAAATATAAGTCCTCTATTTGGCTCTTAAACCTGTCACAAACTTGGCCCCAACCTATCTTTCTGGCTTCACTTTGTATTTATTACTCCCCTTCCCACAGTCTCTGGTCTAGCCAAACTGGCCTGTTCATTGTTCTTTACTCTCTTTTTCATCTCTGTGCCTCAGCGATGACTTTTCTCCAAGTCTTGAATCCATCCCTTTCTCACATAGAATACCTTTCTTCCTTTGAATTCAAGCACCATCTCTTATATGAAGCTTTTAAAAAATCTTCCCCCTCCACTGATAGTGCTCTATCTCCCTAACTACCTTGTGATCATTTTGTATTTATTCTATATTTACTTATACATGTACATATTATCTCCCTTGGTAGAATGTAGGATTAGTTCATTCATTATTTCATTATATCAGTAGAAATGTCATTAAAGAAGAGGCATTACCATCTGCTTTCTAAATGACTAGTTGCTAAAACCTTCCATGTGTGTTGTCTCCCCATTATAATGTGACCTCCTTCGGGCTCAGACACTTAACACTTACTAGCTGTGTGACCCTGGGCAAGTCACTTAACCCCAATTGCCTCACTAAAAAAAAAAAAAAAGAATGTGACCCCCTTGAAAGTTTGTTTTGCTTTTCTATTTGTATCCCCAGTACTTTGCACTTAATACTTCATTCATTCATTCCTTGTTTTTGTTCCCTGAGAGCCTAAAAATATGCCTGTGTGACAAGTAAAATCTAATGTGTAGTCACCTTATTCTTGTCCCAAGTGTAGGGAAAACTAGCTAGGGTTTACTTTTTTGTTAATTTAATTTTAAATTAAAAAAAAAATTTTTGGTGAGGCAATTGGGGTTAAGTGATTTGCTCAGGGTCACACAGCTAGTAAGTGTTAAGTGTCTGAGGTTGGATTTGAACTCAGGTCCTCCTAAATCCAGAGCCTGGTCTAGGGTTTACTTATAAATTAGAAGCTTTAGCACCAAGTTTGGCATTAAGCATTTATTAATGAAAAAGAGAATACCTGGGTCAGAGAGCCAAGAAAAGACCTATCTAACCTAGTGTCCTCAGCTTCATCCACCAACAGCTTGATCTGGTTCTTCTCTCTAACCTCCTGCCACCACCTTAGAGTCCTGCCTACCAAGAGGAAGTTCCTATGCCTGTGAGAGCAGAAGATCCCTGCAGGTCAGGAAGAAAGGCGGTCCCCACACACTGCTCCAAGCTAATTGGCTGGTAGCATTCTAGTCCACTGACTGACATGACTTGAAGGTGGTCTTGTATTGAGTTCAAATTCCTCAGTTTCTGAGAACAATACCCTCTTGAGAGCTGACCAGGTGTGGTTTCAATGTAATTAACTTTAAGTGGGTTAATCAGCCAAGTCAATCACTCTCACTCAATTCAATCAATCCAAATCAATCTCCTCCAGGTGGGGCCTTTGGGCATTGGCAAATCCTATTATTTTCTCACACCTGGCAAATAGTAGTTGCTTAATAAGTGCTCATGGATTGATTGATTGATTGATTGAAAAAAGCTGTGCAACCATGGGCAAATTACTAAACGTCTCTGAGCCTCAGTTTCCTCATCTGTAAAATAGAGATAACAATACCTATATGATAATAATATCTTCCTCACAGAGTTGTTGGGAGGCTAATATACCAAAAAAAAAAGTACTTAAAGTGCTTTGTAAACCTCAAAGAATTATATCAATGTCAACTAATATTATTATTACCCCTCATGGAGCTCTGAGTCCTAGTGCCCTCCTATTCAGTAATACAGATTTGGGAGTCATGATAAGATTACTCCAATCAAGTATGTATGTCTGGTAAATTGAAGAGCTCTCTATATGGGTAAAATAATAATAGATACTCCTTAAGGTTTGTAAAGTACTTTCATATATTATCTGATCCTCACAAAACTCTTGTGAATTAGGTACCACTATTGTCACTATTTTACAGATGGGGAAACTGAGGCTCAGAAAGATTAAGTGACATGTCCATGCAACAAAGAAAGAATCTGAGGCAGGCTTTGTTTTTTGTTTTTTTTTTTTTTCCTGTGGGGCAATGGGGGTTAAGTGACTTGCCCAGGGTCACACAGCTAGTAAGTGTCAAGTGTCTGAGGCTGGATTTGAATTCCTGAATCCAGGACCAGTGCTCTATCCACTGCGCCACCTAGCTGCCCCTGAGGCAGGCTTTGAACCTAGGTCTTCTTGACTCCAAATCCAACACTCCATCCCTTGCACCTCCTAGCTGCCTAAATGAAAGAGAGTGCTTTGGGGGCACAAGTTGATTCAGAGTTTGAGTTGGGAGTGAGACCACTGGAATTGTCAGAGGATCACTGATTTAAAGCAGAAAGGTACCTTTGAGATTACTGAGTCCAATCATTGACTTTTATTTATTTATTTTGTGTGTGTGTGTGTGTGTGTGTGTGTGTGTGTGTGTGAGGCAATTGGGGTTAAGTGACTTGCCCAGGGTCACACAGCTAGTAAGTGTTAAGTGTCTGGGGCAGGATTTGAACTCAGTTCTTCCTGAATCCAGGGCCAGTGCTCTATCCACTGCGCCACCTAACTGCCCCTAATCATTGACTTTTTATAGGTGATGAGCCTGAGACACAGAGATATGGAGAAATGGCCAGTGTCTTCCTGACTCCAATACAGATCTCTATACCACACACTAACACCTGCCAGAGAGTGGTGACCTCTCTGTGCACATCTCTGTACACAGATTAAAGGATTGGTGTGCCTAGGTAGATACAGGACTATGTTTTTAAGATCCAAAGCAAAGGGGCAGCTTTGACACTTACTAGCTGTGTGACCCTACTTAACCCTCATTGCCTTGGGAAAAAAAAGCTAATAATAATCCTGTGAGAACAAATCATCAAGAAGAACTTTTCTAGCACCATTCAATCCCCCTACCTGGTTAAAATAGAGGTAATTTAATTTTTTGTGATAATGTTCGGTACCTTCAGGCGCTCATAAAAAACAAACAAACACAACTTGGTATATGCCAACAGAAGGCCTCAGAGTGGTCTGTATGATCTCGGATCTTTTAATTTGGCCAAAATCTATTTTCTAATAAATTTTCACCTTTTCCCCTGTGCCTGACTTCATAGTGAAGTCACCAAATACAAATTTCATGATTCAGAGGAAAGAAAGAAAGAAAGAGAGAGAGAGAGAGAGAGAAAGAAAGAAAGGAAGGAAGGAAGGAAGGAAGGAAGGAAGGAAGGAAGGAAGGAAGGAAGGAAGGAAGGAAGGAAGGAAGGAAGGAAGGAAGGAAGGAAGGAAGGAAGAAAGAAAAAGAAAGAAAGAAAGAAAGAAAGAAAGAAAGAAAGAAAGAAAGAAAGAAAGAAAGAAAGAAAGAGAAAGAAAGAAAGGAGAAAGAGGAAAACAATTTAACAAAACTAGTCAACACATCAAATGGGTCTGAACACCCACAATGCCCTACTTCTCCAAAGAAGGTTTTCTCATTTCTTCTGGTATAAAATTGATCATTATGAGTAAATGTTTCCATTTCATTTACAATTTTACTTTTAAATGAATGTTTTATTCATACCAGAATTTTTAAAAATAGTTTCCACTTTCTAATGACTTCCCTCCCCAAATCCATCCCCTATCCCTAATAGAACCCTATCTTGAAAAAGGAAGTACAACCAAGGAAAACTAATCAACACATCTACCACGTCTGACAATGTATGCCTCATTATGCATCCATAGCCCATCTCACTCAACATGAGAGTAGGGAAGCATACTTCACCAGCAGTTCAATTGAAATTAGCTGCTGCAGTAACTAGTAGTGATGTCCAATGTCTTTCAGAGTTGTTTGCCTTGGCACTATTGTGAACATCTTCAGTAGCCCTTGAACACTAGCTACTAAGTTAAAGAGGACTTTTGGCATGCATCTGTGGAGAAAGGATCCATACTAATGAAATTACAGATTATGGAAGGTTTGGTGCATTCCAGAAGTTATGGGTTGCTAGGAAAACCATTCTTATCACCTAGGGGCCATGAAAAACGAATTTCCCAAAGAATGCTGGCTTTTTTAACCTTCTCTCTACCCCACACCCAACCAGGCAAGCTCCAAATGTGTTGCTGTCAATGCTTCTTTAGGATTCAGAACATCCCTCAGTCTGAGAATTCAATGATCTTTGCCACGATATAGATCAAGGGTGAAAGAAGGAGAGGACAGACAATTAAATTTCTAACCTTGAGGAACACTTGCTGGTCCCATAGAGACTAAGGCACTATACAACTCATAGCTCCATTACTGGGTCCCTCTGCTCTGCACCCAGGGATGTGGTTAGGGTCAGATTCAGTCCTGGTTAAAAACAAAACAAACTGCTAAACAACTCTTACAATTCAGGTGTTTTGGGGGTTTTGTTGGTGGTAGTGGTGGTGGTTTTTGCAGGGCAATGAGGGTTAAGTGACTTGCCCAGGATCACACAGCTAGTAAGTGTCAAGTATCTGAAGCCGGTTTTGAACTCAGGTCCTCCTGAATCCAAGGCTGATGCTTTATCCACTGCGCCACCTAGCTCCCTCCTCAGGTGTATTTTTTTTTTTTTTGCACAGGGCAATGGGGGTTAAGTGACTTGCCCAGGGTCACACAGCTAGTAAGTGTCAAGTGTCTGAGGCTGGATTTGAACTCAGGTCCTCCTGACTCCAGGGTCGGTGCTCTATCCACTGCGCCATCTAGCTGACCCTTCAGGTGTATTTTTAATAAAAGTTATGGCTGTAAGAGTTGAATATGGGTACAATTCTCTAGTGAGAGGCATTGGGCTCCCTTTTCTAGCTCTTTTTGGCTTATTAAACTCCCACCCCAGGGCCCAGAGAAAAATTTCTTAGTAGCTTAGGTTATGGTCATACCCAGGGTTCCTCCAAAAGTGGAGGTAGAAAGATACTCAGTGTACAATATGAATCAGGCAGGTTTGGGACAAATATTTATTTCCTCCATACAATTATTAAAATAATGATAGTTGTTGGCATTTATGCAGATAGCACTTTAAGATTTACAAAGTTACCTCATTTGATCTTCACAATCTTTTTCCATTCACTATCAGGGAAATTTTTATGCAACTCCAGGGTATACAGGGATATAAAAGTGGTATACATATCAAACATTCACTGCCAAATTTTTCAACATGCCCACATTCAGTTATGCAACCTCATATGGGGTTGGGACCCATAGTTTTAGAAGCTTTGATATTGACTATATATGGAGCCACCTCTGATTGGGAGAGCAGGGTGTGGTGATTTGTGGTCTTGAGGCATCTATCAAGCCTAAAGACCATACCTGGGTGGGACTTTTTATGCCCCTAGGTGTCCAGGAAGCTGTGTCTATACCGCCAGAGGATATCAGGAAGTTGTTTCAGTCAAGGGAGGCATAGCTTTACTCAGAGACAATCCTGTCCGGGCTCTGTTGCCTCCTGGGGAAAATTTAGCTTCCCCCACATAGGGGAAGGGAGGGAAGCCTGCTAGATTTGGGTCGTATCACAAGAGTCACAAACAGCCAGAGGCTCTTGCAAATAATCTCTGGCTACCAATCAAAAGAAAGTCACATGTATAAAGTGTAGAATGGGTTCTTAGTCATGCAATGACATTTTCAGCAATCATTTTCACCCACAAATGGCAAAACTTTTAAATGCCATCTCTGAATACAGAGACCCATAAATATGTCATAGATTTAGAGCCGAGAGGGACTTTTGAGGTCATCTAGTTCAATTGGCTGATTTTACAGATATTTCAAAGCTCTATTCTATGTTCACCATAATGCCTTCTCTGCCTATGCTGTCAGAAGTTGGAAACCAATAAGATTCTCATGCTAGAAACCCTGCCCAGTAAAATCTCTAGCTCTTGCTCATTGCTAGGTACCCTATTGGTTGGGATTAGAACCTGTTTATATTTACACCAAGCAAGGAGTGATGAAATAAAGAGCCTGACTTAACCTGGGAGTCAAGGTCTCTGGCACACTGGGTCTCAAAGGGTATCTTGGAGCATCTTGCTAAGTGTCCTGTGAATTAAATGGAACTCACTTTTGTAGTTTCCTGTGCATGTGTGAGATTTCTGACTCCTACAGTATGCAGATTCCTCACCCCAGCAAAGGGTAACACTATGCTGAATAAGAAAAGCTTGAGAACTGCCACTCTAGCAAAAATCACTGATCCCCTTCCATTGGTCCATGATAGTTAAGCTTGACCTCCACTGAAGTCCTGCTTTGGTGCCTGGTGGTTGTGCAGAGATGGCCCTCATAATCTATACCAACATGGCAAAGAACTAGAAACTGAAGGGGTGCCCATCAATTGGGAAATGACTGAACAAGCCGTATGACATATGAATGTGATGGAATACTATTGCACTGTAAGAAATGATGAAAAGGGGGCAACTAGGTGGCGCAGTGGATAAAGCACCAGCCCTGCATTCAGGAGGACCTGAGTTCAAATCCAGCCACAAATACTTGACACTTACTAGCTGTGTGACCCTGGGCAAGTCACTTAATCCCAATTGCCTCCCCCCTCACCCCCCAAAAAATGATGAAGAGGATGATTTCAGAGAAACCCAGGAAGACATGTATGAAGTGATATGGAGTGAAGTCAGCAGAACAAGGAGAATCCACTAACAACAATATTGTAAAGACAGTTAACTTTGATAGACTTTGGAACTCTGGTCAACACAATGGCCAACCATGATTCCAGTGGACTCTTGATGAAATAAGATGCCCATCTCCTGATAGAGAGGTGTTGGACTAGTACAGATCAAAATGCACACATTTATGTATGTATAAATGCGTCTATATGTGAACATCATCAATGTGGGAATTTCTTTTGCTTGACTGTATATGTTTGTAACATGGGTTTTGTTTTTCTTGCTTGCTCAGCAGAGAGGAAGCAAGGAAGGGGAGAAGGCAGATCTTTGAAAAATAGTGCCAGGGGGGCAGCTAGGTGGCACAGTGGATAAAGCACAGGCCTTGGATTCAGGAGAACCTGAGTTCAAATCCAGCCTCAGACACTTGACACTTACTAGCTGTGTGACCCTGGGCAAGTCACTTAACCCCAATTGCCTCACAAAAAAAAAAAAAAAAAGAAAAAGAATACTAGAAGAATGTAAGCTCTGGAAGGTCCTTTCAAGCTAGGAATGTTTTAAGTCTGGGCCCAGTGAGAATCAGGCTTTATATCTGTTAAGTGTGGTCCAGCCAAGCTAAATTTGGAGAGGCCCATCAGCACTGACTTGGCTGATGAGTAATGATTTTTTTTTTCTGCCAAAGGAAACCATGAAGCTATTGCGTTAAGATTTGGGGTAATGGCATTTGGTAAGGCAAAGGGAGTATCCCTGCCCTTGAAATCACAGATCCTGAAAGTATTAACGTTTTTAGGAAGTTTTAAGAGCTGTGACAGTGGAACATTTCCCTTGGAATGTACAAATGAAACATGCCCTCTATGAGTTATTTCATTGTCTCACAAAGGTCAATGTGGGGGATTTTTCGCTGAGGGAGACTTTCTGATGATTGAAATGAATGTCACAGTTAAGGAAAGAAGGATTTAAAAATTCATATATTTAGTTTGGACACATTAATCACTTCCCAATAAATGCTGTGCACCCCCTTTCCCTTCCCCATGTAATACTTTCCCATAGAAAAAGAATTAAACAGAACTCATTGGCAACACATGTAACTTTCCAATTTTGTCGAAGAGGAATTTTTACTGGCCATTGTTTCTTTTCTAATGGTAAAACCAGAAGAAAGGCACCAATTCAAAATCCTATAGTCACTTTAGCACCTTTACAAGAGAATGCTTTAGGAAATACAACTTATTTATTTTTTAAATTTCTATTGATGCCTCTTTAAAAAAAAACCATTCAGGATTATTTCTAGGTATAACATCTCTATGGGGGCAGCTAGGTGACGCAATGGATAGGGCACCAGCCAAGGATTCAGGAGGACCTGAGTTCAAATCCAGCTTCAGACACTTGATACTTACTAGCTGTGTGACCTTGGGCAAGTCATCTAACCCCCAAACAAAAAAAAGACATAACACCTCTAGTCATATTCCTAGTCCCAGAGTCAAATCCATTCTAGAAACAAAAGTAAAACAACAGCAAAGCAAAAATAACTGATACAGTATCCTCCTATGATGACTCAGGAGACTGACAGTCTTCCCTCCGTAGTCCCTCACTGACTGACTGACTGACAGTGAGGTGTGTTTCATCATCTGTTCTCCCAGACCAAGATTAGTTATTATAATTACTCAGAGTCTGACTTCCTTTTAGTGATCTTTTCATTTATATTATTATAGTCATTGTGCACTTTGTTCTTCTGGTTCCATATACCAGATGAACAACCTATTCAGCCATTTCCCAACTGATGGGCACCCACTTTGCTTCTAGTTCTTTGCTATCACACAGAGAACAATGCAATTCAATTTTCCTACAGCCTTGTGTTCATTGCTGAGTCTGCTTGTCCTCTTTCTCATATCCTTTGGTCTGAGAGTGTCTCTTAGGAGGGTGCATTTCCTTTTATCATCCCCATGATTTTTTCTTTAATTTTTAGAGATGGGGAATTAAAATGAAAGAGATTTCTTTTATCTCTGTCCCATTCTCCCAGAGCACCATATGCTTTGAACAGACCAAGTTAGAGACTGCTCAGAACTTGTCTCTGTTGAGAAAGAGAAAAGAAGTGTCAACTCTCCCTAGTCGATTTTAAAACAACTTATACTTTACTATTCATTTACTAGAACTCCAAGTACACTAAAACCCGGTTGCTTTTGAGTGCAGTTCAGGAGGATCACCAATTACTATTTAATCTTAATCATTTAGAAAAATATGACTATGACTTAAAAAAAAAAAACTAACAAAAAAAGCCTTACTCCAAAGCCTATCTTTTTCAGGTTCATATAAGTAAAAATGACATGTCCAAGTATAAAAGAAATCCAAAATCCAAGGCACTAATGCCAATAACTGGAAGCTACAAATGAGGAGGTCACTCTTAGAAAAGAAAGAGACCCTCTATTTCTCCCAATTTCTTTTTTTTTTTTTTTTTAGTGAGGCAATTGGGGTTAAGTGACTTGCCCAGGGTCACACAGCTAGTAAGTGTTAGGTGTCTGAGGCCGGATTTGAACTCAGGTCCTCCTGAATCCAGGGCTGGTGCTTTATCCACTGCGCCACCTAGCTGCCCCTCTCCCAATTTCTTAAAGAGAAAAAAAAGACTTTCTAGAAGAACACTGTCACATCCTTCCTAGGACTCAATTAGCAGGGTAGCTTGATTCACTGGCCTTCATCATTTATGAAACCGGTTTTGTTTCTTCAGAAGTTTCCAGAATGTAGAAAGTCTTCAGAACTCTAGGTTAAAGAGAAGGGACAAAAGCTTGATCTGGAAATTGGAAGACATTCCCTTTCTTCTCAGTTCTACCTATTGATAAAAATTAAAACAGAAAAAAGAAAATGTTTTCTTTCACAAAGTTGTTGCTGTTAACCAGTCAACAGAATAAATTGTTTTTCTAGTATAAAGACTCACTGGGGGCGGGGGGGGGGGGGCAGCTAGGTGGTGCAGTGGATAAAGCACCAGCCCTGGATTCAGGAGGACCTGAGTTCAAATCCAGCCTCAAACACTTGACACTTACTAGCTGTGTGACCCTGCGCATGTCACTTAACCCACATTGTCCTGCGCAAAAAGAAAAAAAATTTAACCAGGGCTCCAAGATCCAGTCACAGGTTCACATAGATGAAGGGGAGAGAAGGAATGCCTTCCACCACCCCCTGTCATGAGTATAAGGAATAGCTTTCTGAGTTCCAAACCTTGTGCTCAGAAGAGAAGAAAGAGAAAATAAGTGGTAGTTTTTTCTCACTGTAAAATTCATTGATTTTAAATTGACTAGAGTGGGTGTTTCTTTCTGTTCCACAGCCCTTCTTCTGACACAACCTTCCCCTTTCCATCAGAAGCAGGTATATAGCGACCAACTAGAAGGTTCTGAGGGCACCTGTCATTCATCAGGGGACCCACCTGAGAGGGTCAGGACAAACATATCCCTAGAAGGGACCTAGCTGCAAGCATGTTCTGCAGAAGGGGGATGTGCTGTAGCCAGAGCAGATCAGGGGATGCTCCTCTGTTATACCTCTTGTAGTGAAAGATAATGTTTTATTCTATCTATATTCATGTCTAATTCTCCAAGCAACCAATTGTGCATGTTTAAAACTTGTTCTACTGGAATCTATTCATTACCTACCTTGTGGTAGGCACCAGGTGTACGAAGTAAAAAACTTAAACAGTCTCTCCCCTCAAAGAGTTTACATTCTACAAGACGTGAGACAGCATGACTGTGTTGTTGCTGTTCAGTTGTTTCAGTCACGTCGGACTCTTCATTACCCCATTTGGGGTTTTCTTGGCAAAAATACCCTTTCCTGGGGGCAGCTAGGTGGTACAGTAGATAAAGCACTAGCCCTAGATTCAGTAGGACCTGAGTTCAAATCCCACCTCAGATACTTGACACTAGCTGTGTGACCCTGGGCAAGTCACTTAATCCTTATTGCCCTGAAAAACAAACAAACCAACAAAAATACCCTTTCCTTCTCCAGCTCAATTTACAGATGAGGAAACTGAGGCAAACAGAAGTATGTGACTTGCCCAGGATCACACAATTAGTAAGAGTCTGAGGCCAGGTTTAAACTCAGGTCTTTTTGACTCTAAGCCCAGCACTCTATTCACTGAGCTGCATAACTCCCTGTAGCTAAGTTCAAAACACATGCCAGGGGAATGCACAGTAATTTGGGGGGTAGGGTAGAGAAAGACCACAAACAATTAATTGCAGTGGGGATGAGGACAGGCCTCTTACTTCGGGTGGTATCTGACCTTGAAACCTATGGATTCCAAAACATGGAGGTGAGGAAAAAGTACATTTCAAGCCTGAAGTATAACTAATGTAAACATGTCAGGAGATGAATTCTTGTGTATGGAGAACAAGAAATATGACCGTTTGGCTAAAGCATAGCGTTCATGAGAGAGAATAATGGAAAAATAGTCTGGAGAGAAAGGTTAGAGCCAGATCAGGAAGGGTTTCAAATGCCAAAACTCTGGGGTTACCGATGGACTTAAGGAAGTTGTCTCCGACTTTGGCAATGCAGCACAAATGATTCTGTACAAGGAGGGAGCTAATGCCATTGGCCTCCTGAATTCTTTGCTCTGACATGGAAACTGAACAGCCCCAAACTCTGAACAACCTCAGTCTCTAACCTTCATTTTTTCAAATGTATAAAATGGGGATAATAATTCTTATTCCTTCTCTGCTCCATAGAGAGGAGAGTGAGGAGAAATATGATAGCATGAAGAGAAATGGCCCTATTAAGAAATGCTTTTCTTAAAAGGGAAGGAAAACAAATTATGTACTTAATAAAGGGGGGAAAAGATGGATTATGTTCATGACTCACATTTATAGGGTCCTTTAAGCTTTACAAAGAGCACATATGTTTAGTAGAAAAAAGAAATTCTAGGAAATGAGAAGATATTTATAAATCCAAAATATAGAGGAAGAGAGAGAAGAGGAAGACAGTGATGATGGCACATGTGACTGGGTTGGATTTTTATATGTTTGTATATAATATATACATGCCAATATAAATATACATATATGTATGTGTGCATACATATGTGTGTATATCATATGTGTGTATTAGCTTTTACAAAAGGCTATTTACTTAAAATATACAAAAAGAAATAACCCTCCATAGAAGGAGGGAATCACCTGTCAGGGAAGGAGGGAGCATCCTAGTCCCAACATTCTTTTTTTTATTTTTTTGCAGGTCAATGAGACTTAAGTGACTCGCCCAGGGTCACACAGCTAGTAAGTGTCAAGTGTCTGAGGTCAGATTTGAATTTAGGGCCTCCTGAATCCAGGGCCAGTGCTTTATCCACTGCACCACCTAGCTGCCCCTAGCCCCAACATTCTTGGAACAATATTTCCATTGTACTTCCTTAGTTGCTTTGCCTGAGTCTGCCTCCAAAAGAGTATCCCATCTCCCTGCCCCTTCTTCCAGCTTTGCAGCTGAGTCCAAACCCCTTGGGGATGATTAAGACCTACCTTTAATGATTAATAAACTTCCACTCTATCATACCCTCCCCATCCCAGTGATTCTGAACCTCCAGCTTGTCCCTATTCAAATCTGTTCTCCATCCCTCTATTCCCGTGCATCCCCCTCGACCCAGTCCCCTCCAGGTCCCACTCTACAGCTTCCCATGCTTTCCAGTATTCTCTTTGGAATGCCTTCTCCATAGGTGACAGACTTGCTCTCATCTTAAAACCTCTGCCTTTCTCACTCCATTTTCTTGTACTTAACAAGACCCGGCCACCTCACGATGACCAGCCTTTCAGGCCCTGTCCAGCAGTGGTTAGACTTTCACTCCTAAACACTGTCCTCCCGACTCACTGGTGGCGCTGTGAGAGCTGGAATACTCCTTGCTCCCCATTGTCACTTTTGGTCTCTCCCTTTACCACTGTTTCTTCCTTTGAGGCTCACTCAATCTATTTTTGCCATCCAAATGAGATTCTGCTAACTCTTTTCTACCAAGTTCAAGGACATTCTCCTTTCCTCAATGAGTTCAGTTTCTGGCTCACAATCTTTCTCTCCTTCCCAACTCTTTTTATCATACTTTGAAACATACATAGACACACACACATTTTTAATTTATTTTATTTTTAATTTATGGGATGAAACAAGCTTTTCCATAACATAATATAATAAGAAGATGACTGCACATGAAACTGCATATCTACTATGTATAACTTGCTATTCCCTTTAAATATTTTTGTTTGGTTTTGAGTTTGGGGGGGTTTGTTTTGTTTTGTTTTTTCGAAGGGCAATGAGGGTTAAGTGACTTGCCCAGGGTCACACAGCTAGTTAAGTGTCAAGTGTCTGAGGCCGGATTTGAACTCAGGGAATCCTGAATCCAGGGCTGGTGCTTTATCCACTGTGCCACCTAGATGCCCCTATTCCCTTTAAATATACAACAAAGTTATCGTGTAAATTTCTTTTTTCTTTTTTTCTTCCCTCCTCCCCACCCTAGAGATGGCCACCATTAGACATGAATAGGTATGTGTATACACATATATATATATGTAAAATTATATATGTAAAATTCTATACATACTTCTATATTGATATTCCTGCAAACACCCTAATTGCCCAACTCCTTAACTTTATAATTTCCCATGATGTACTCCTCTAGTACAACTCAGGTATAGACATAATTATACCCCTGATTTTGCCATCACCCATAAGTCATCTACTTCCACGTTCATAAACTGCGAGATTCCCTCGATTGATCACAATTGGTTGTCATTTCACTTCTTCTTCTGCCTTACAACCCTAAATCCTGTTCTCCATCCTCAATTCAAACCTGATCTCTCCAATCCCTGCAGGGGCTATACTCTCTTTCTTTCCTCACCCTGACCTTTTCATGAACTAATTCAACTTCACATCTTCCTCTTCTCTCAAGTCCCTTGCCCCTTTTTTTCCACTAGCCTTGCTCTGCTAAGCCTCAACCTTCGATTACTCCTACCAATCTCTCATTTTCATTCTTTCTCACATGCTACTGACTGAAGCCAGAGAAAATCATGAAACCATGCTAGCTGTGTCCACTACAAATTTCTCTCCCATCATTTCAACTGATTGCTTACCTTGAACAGACCTTTTTACCTCCTCCTAATCAATTCATTATTGCACACACCCAACAGTTTTTCTAAACCTCTTTTTCCATCCTCAAATCTCTTTCTATCTATTCTCTATTTCCCTCCATCAAATCTCTCTCTCAAGCTATTGTGAGCTCCAGTGTGGGCAAGGACTGAGTTTTCTTTTCTTTCTTTCTTTCTTTCTTTTTTGGGCGGGGCAATGGGGGTTAAGTGACTTGCCCAGGGTCACACAGCTAGTAAGTGTCAAGTGTCTGAGGCCGGATTTGAACTCAGGTCCTCCTGAATCCAGGGCCAGCGCTTTATCCACTGTGCCACCTAGCCACCCCTAAGGACTGAGTTTTACTTTTCTTTGTATTCCCAAGCACTGAGCACAGTGCCTTGCATGTAGTAAGGGCTTAACAAATTCTAGTTGACTTGACTTTATTAGCAAGATTAGAAATTGCAAACATTTCTCCCTTAGACTTGGAGATACATTCAGTGCTATATCCACCTTTGTCCCTTGGGAGACAGTGGCTCAAATTGAAACTCATTTCTACACAGAATTCTCCCTAAGTGAGGCATGACCAGTGAATTGTCTTTGGCTTCTGACAGATTCAGGGATAGACTCTAGCCCTCAAACTTCTTGCTCTTCTGACTACAAAGCTCACAAGGCTGTAGTCATTGCCAGTTTCATTTACCTAACATAGGAAAATAAATGCAAAGAGGCAAAAACAGAGGACTGTATCCATGGGCCATATGTCAACCTCTGATGGGAAGAGTCCAAGGCCTCCCTTCATTCAGAGGCTTATAGCATAGCTCTCTCTCTCTTCGAGTGCCACCAGGGAGGCAAAGAACCATAGTCATTTTGCAAAAATGGAAAATCTCACAAAAAATATGACTTCTAAGGACTGAGGGAAGAAGGTAATTTTCACAGTGTTCTCTGCCATATTAAAGTCCCACCTTGTGGAGGAATGTTTTGTTAAGGATTTATAGCTTAATAGAAGAGGATAACTCCAGAATGTGAGAAGAAGAATGGCTAAAGAGAGTGATGAAATTGTTGGAGAGCAAATCTTAGATATGCTGGTTAAAAGAATCAAGGTCGTTTCTTTAAGGGACTGTGGGGTGAGCTTGGATGGAGCTGTGACTTGGTGCTGACCCAAGAGGACATGTTCTTATATTATGTTCTCATTCCTTTTGAACTCTTCAGAAGAAAGGAATTTCGCAAGTTGAAGAAGGGGTCAGAAATGGGCTGGACAGAGCTTAATAGCTATGTTGACTGGATGTAGGGGATGAAGAAAACAGATGACTCAAAGGTGGCTCTAAGTTTTTGAGCTAGGGTGGTGCCCAACAAGCTTGTTACAGGGTTATTGTATTATTATGATTATGATTATGATAATATAGTAAGTGTTAATGAATTCAATAATAAAGTATGGAAGTTTTCATCTTGGTTAAAAGGGGGGGGCAGAATTTTCAGACATTTTCGATAGGCATTTTCCCTTGACCGTGGTCATATAGTATATACTTTGGTACTCTGGTGAATCTCATCAATGTACCTATTCCCTCCACTGGTGCAGATTTGAATCCTTCTGTGATTTTTTAATGCATCTAATTCTTTCCATGTGTTCCCATAAATCCTCCGTAGACTATCTCCCCAATGACCTAGGGTCCTTCTACTTGGGTGTTTGTTTGGTTTTTTTTAATTTGGGGAGAGGGAAGGGAACAAGCATTTATTAAATACCTACTCTGTGCTAGACCCTATACTATGTGCTTTACAAATAATATCTTATTTGATCCTCATAACAATCCTGGAAAGTAGGTACTATTATATAACCTCCCTTCATTTTACAGATGAGGCAAAACTGGTTAGGTGACTTGCCCAAGGTCACATAGCTAGTAAGTTTTTTGAGATTGAATTTGAACTCAGGTCTTCTTGACTCCAGGCTCTGTGCTCTGTGTACTATGGCGCCACCTAGCTGCCTAATAATCTCATGGGAACTAATGAGTCACTTACGCAATACATCAGTTCCCACATTCTTATTATTATAGAACAGGCTCACCTTCTCCAGCCACACTTGTGCTTAGCAAGGTCGAAGTCATAGTTCATAATATAATGCTGTGTCCACCATGCTACTTTCCACCACCCTTTGGGTTATTCGAATTTTAATTCTTCTGAGACTGTGGTGTATATACCACTAGGATTATAATGGAATTCAAGAGATGGGGTGTTAAGCTGTGTGTTCTTATATCTGAGGCAATAGTATAATATAGTGGAAAGAGGGAACACGCATTTATTAAGAACCTGCTATGTGCCAAGGACTGTGCTAAACGCTTTATACGTATTGTCTGATTGGTCCTTACAACAACCCTGGGAGGTCGGTGCTATTGTGATCTCCATTTCACAAGTGAAGAAACTGAGGCAGAAAGAAGTTAAAATACCTTGCCAATGATCACTCAGCTAGTAAGCAACTGAGGCTGGATTCAAGTCCTACTTCTAATCCATATTAACCAATACCACGAATAAGTCACTTATTTATGACTAAAGGAAGCTATATGTCACAGTGGATAGAGCTCAGGCCTGGAGTCAGGAAAACCTGTATTCATATCTGGCCTCAGACACTTACTGGCTGTATGACTCTGGGCAAGTCATTTAACCCTGTTTGTCTCAGTTTCTTCAACTATAAAATGGAGATAATAAAAGCACCTACTTCCCCATATTATTATAAGGATCAAATTAGATTATATTTATGAAGCACTTAGCTCAATGCCTGGAACTTAATAGGCACTTAATAAATGCTTGTTTTCTCCCTTCCTTCATGCTGCATGCATGCATCCCTCCCTTCCTTCCTTCCTCCTTCCCTCCCTCCCTTCCTCCCTCCCTTTTTCCCTCCCTTACTCCCTCCATTCCTCCCTTCCTCCCTCCCTTCCTCCCTCCCTTCCTTCCTTCTTTCCTCCCTTCCTTCCTCCTTCCCTCCCTCCCTTCCTTCCTTCTATCAATACCCAAGGGCAACTCTCTAAAACTATAAATCACAGATAAGCTATTCATCTGCATCTATGGAGGAATTTTCCCCACTGGGACTTTCCTTGGTTCCTTGCAATTAAAATCACAGTTCTGGACCAACCCCCTCCCCCCAAAATATTGTATAGACACTATAGTACCTATTCATAGAGAGGTAAAATAGTATAACAGAAGGTTAGGATTAGGGCGGGAAAGGCCTCATATGCCTCAGACAACTATTCAACACTTATCTTCTAAGCCCTAAACCAGGAGCTTTCTATATTGTCAAAAATCACTATACTTTGTACATGTCTATGTCATCTGGTACAGAGACCTTTGCATCAAAGTGCAGCCATTTGGACGGAACAAGTCTTTCTTCATGGGATCATGACTGGCGGCCCCTCCAGATCTGTGCTCTCTCCTCAGACTGCACAATATATTGTAGGTTCTCTCAGGGTTTCTAACTTCTAGGGCTAGGAAACTAATGTGATTCTACTTTGTTCAGTGTTCCAGGTCAACAGAAGTAATTTGTTTTCCACTCCCAGACACACAAAATCTCAGAAAATGTAAATTAAGTTATTCTTCATGAAAAGGTATAACTTTAATTTATATTTTATTCTTATTAAGTTTTATATTCTATTCTTCTTTATATTTTATAAATGTATTTGTTTATATTTTATTCTTATTAAGTTATTCTTAATCCAAAGATATGGGTAGCTAGGTAGCACAGTGTATAGAGTGCCAAGCCTGAAGTCAGAAGACTTATCTTCCTGAGTTCAAATCTAGCCTCAGATACTTATTAGTTGTATGTCCCCAGGTAACTCACTTCACCAAGTTTTTCTTCATTTCCTCATCTGTAAAATGAGCTGAAGGAAATGGCAAACCACTTCAATATCTTTGCCAAGAAAACCTCAAATGGGGTAACAGAGAGTCGGGCATGACAGAACAACAACCCTAATCGAAAAATATACAAGAAGTGACAAAAGGGAGCATGAAGAACCTTTGGCCAACTTGAAGAGCAATAAAGCATCCATTGTGTTATGTCAAATTTTTTCAGTCTCCTTAAAGAAATTAATAGCTATTTGATCCTAGAATCAAGAGTTAAAAACTAACAGAAAAGCTGGCATCATCTGGAAAGTGTAAGGTCCTACATAGATAGGGATTCCACCTGTCTGAAAATTATCCCACATTTTCCTGATCTCTAACCATCATCATCATACCTGCCACTTGGATAACATGTTACAAAGCACTTTCATGTATATTATCTCATTAATCCTCACCTTAACCCTGTAAGGTGAGCAGAATAAGTATTATTACCCTCATTTTGTACAGATGAGGAAACTGAGAGGATCTATGATATGTTGTAGGTGCCAAGGACCAGACTAGGCCCCTGATTTTATTTTTCACTTATAGTGATCTACCCTTGCGTCTTTTCAATTGATTCATTCATCCAATGAAAATTTTCTGCAATTACAGAAACATAGTCGTAACTAACTGTAAATCACTACAATTTTGGGAATGAAAACAACACTAAAAGGCAAATGATACAAACTAATTGTGAAGACTTGTACCTAAAGAAGAGATAATGAAACATACTTCCATCCTCTCCACAGAACAGGAGTTCTTAACAATTTTTATGTCATGGACCCTTCCTTTGGCAGGCTGCAAAGCCTATACATGCCTCCACAAAATAATATCTTTAAATGCATAAAACAAAAGATCTAGAATTGTGAAAGAAACCAATTATATTGAAATAAAGATGTAAATTTTTCTGTGCCTAAATTCACAGACTCCCCCCTGAAATCTACCCACAAAACCCCAAGGGTCCATCTGTGGGTCTCAGGTTAAGAATCCCTGCCATATCAGCTAGGCGGCACAGTGGATAGAGCACTGGCCCTGGAGTCAGGAGTACCTGAGTTCAAATCCGGCCTCAGACACTTGATACTTACTAGCTGTGTGACCCTGGGCAAGTCACTTAACCCCCATTGTCCTAACAACAAAAAAAAAAGAATCCCTGCCATAACAGCAAGAGACAATCAGGGCAGAATATGTGTGCCTCAGCCCTAGTCACTCTGTTGGTTGGCTTGGCTTAACTGTTCTTTGTAACAAAGGAAGGGAGGATGGTGTATATCAGGAAATAACTGGCATAAAAAAAA
Organism: Dromiciops gliroides; assembly: GCF_019393635.1. Taxonomy (NCBI): domain Eukaryota; kingdom Metazoa; phylum Chordata; class Mammalia; order Microbiotheria; family Microbiotheriidae; genus Dromiciops; species Dromiciops gliroides. Next base: position 165,909,556 of record NC_057866.1, on the reverse strand, counting down.
AAGGCATCAATTTTTTAAAATTGCATAGACCAAAGGGTTATGGGACTGTGCATACCCTTTGACCCAAAGAGATCATAGAAAAGGGAAAAGGACCCACATTTACAAAAATATTTGTAGCAGCTCTCTTTGTGGTGGCAAAGAATTGAAAATTGAGGGAATGCCCATCAATTGGAGAATGGCTGGACAAATTGTGGTATATTAATGTAATGGAATACTATTGTACTGTAAGAAATGATAAGCAGGCAGATTTCAGAAAAACCTGGAAAGACTTAATGCTTGATGCTTGATGCTGAGTGAAGTGAGCCGAACCAGGAGAACACTGTACACAGTAACAGCAACATTGTGTGATGATCAACTGTGATAGACTTGGTTCTTCTCATCAGTGCAATGATCCAAGACAATTCCAAAGAACTCATGATAGAAAATGTTCTCCACATCCAGAAAAAAGGAGGAAGAATAAAAACAAAGAGAGAAAGAGGAAAGAAAAGGAGAAGAAAGAGAAGAAGGAGGAGGAGGAGAAGAAAGAAGAGATGGAGGGGGATGAGAAGAAAGGGAAAGGAAGGAAGGAAGGAAGGAAGGAAGGAAAGAAGGAAGGAAGGAAGGAAGGAAGGAAGGAAGGAAGGAAGGAAGGAAGGAAGGAAGGAAGGAAGGAAGGAAGGAAGGAAGGGTTATGGGGAAATAGAGTGGAGGGTTGGGATAGGGGTTAGGCATTTGGGGTTTGGGATTGGGGTTCTTAGGAATTCCTCTTTAAAGAATTATACCCTCTTGCACACAATTCCAATAGAATAAGATAATCGTTTATTTAGGGGCTGGGGAAGGGAAACCAAGAGAGAAATCCTTGGACTTCTTATGGGGAGAAGGCATGGCACAGAGCAGGGCTCTGAGATACTAATTTCCTCGAACAGGAGACAGGCAGATACTTTTATAGAGGACTGATGGGAGTGATCATCTGACTGTGGAAAGTTCCCTTATTGAGGGAGCACCATTCCCCACTGGTGGTGGCTGGGGGAATTGGGTGAGGGGTGGCAGAGGATCTCTCAAGCCATCTCTCTCCTCCTCCTGCCACAAGGCAGAAGCCACACCTAATCTTATCTCCCCAGGGGTGGGGGAGACTGGAATGAAGGGTGGTGGTCCTGGAGCTAGCTCAGTCCTGATCTGGTTCCACTTATCTCTTTAGGTGTGTCTGTACTTTGGTTTAGTTTCTCAAGGAGGTTCTTTGATGTACGCCAGAAAACTTCTGGGGAAATAACAGAAGGAAGGGGAGAAGGTAAAATTTTAAAAATCAGAGAAGTAGGGGGCAGCTAGGTGGCACAGTGGATAAAGCACCTGCCCTGGATTTAGGAGGACCTCAGTTCAAATCCAGCCTCAAACACTTGACACTAGCTGTGTGACCCTGGGCAAGTCACTTAAGCCCGTTGCCCCACAAAACCAAAACAAAACACAAAAAATCAGAAAAGTAAAATAGAAGAGGCCCATGACCACAGAAGTAGTGAGTAAATTGCAGAGCTGAGATGTGAACTCAGATCCCTTCTCAATTTCTTTTTTTTAGTGAGGCAGTAAGAACTCTTTGTTTTTAACTCTTGGTATGGTCAGAATTTAGCATGACCACAACTACTTAAAAATTCTTTTGAGTTCTTGTAACTGTGATGACTTTTTTGAATGGAAGTTTATGTTTCTATCTTGTTCCCAAGGACCACAATAATTTCCAAAAGGAAATGATAGAGAAGATTTCTGCAGTAGAATCATAGGTGGTTTTTTTTTCAAGCTTATGGTTTGCTATAGGAAATATCATCCTATATCTCTCCTCTCCTTCATTATCATGCCTTAAGAAAAGGAGTCTATACCTCTTAACTCTCCTTCACCACTCCTCAATATCCTAACACTTCCCATTACTACACTGAAGCTATTTTTTCCAGTTATCAATAACCCACAAAGCACAAAAGGTTTTCTTCTTACTGACTTCTATAACATTTGACACTGTCAATTGATCCTGTGTTCCTGTTATTCTTTTCTACCTCGGATTTCATAAAATTGAAGTCTTCCAGTCTTTTGCCTACCCTTCTGATTATTCATTCTTGATCCCCTTTCCAGATTCTTCTTCTTCCTTCTGCCTCTTGTATGTAGACATTCCACAAGGATGTCTTTCCTCCATTTTCTTCTTTTGTATCTCTAGAATCTCTCACTTGGCAATCATTTCTGCTCTCTCATAATTTCAGTTATTGTTCCTATACAGATAATTCTAATTAATATTGCCAGATGTTACCTTTCTCCAGATCTCCAGATTCACATTTCCAGCTGTTTATTGAAGATCTCCTCCTAGATGTCCCATTGACAGCTCAAATACAAGTCCAAAGCAACTCTTTATTTCTCCCAACAAAACTCAGATTCCCTAAATCTGTGTTATGTTCAAGGCACTATGCAAGGCACTTGAGTCACAGACAAACAAAAAACTGTCCCTGCTCTCAAGGAGTTTGTGTTCTACTAGAGAGGTATACAAACAATGTAAACAGATAAATGTATTTATGATAATTTGAAGAGATAGGGAGCCCTAAGAACTGGGTGGATCAGGAAGGGCTTGCCAAAGGAAATGATCCATGAAGGAAGCTAGGGACTTGTATTCATAAATTACTCAACAAAGTTGGAGGAAATCCCACAATTGTCTTTATCGAGTATTTGTTGTTGCTATTCAGTCATTTTAGTCATGTTCTACTTTTTGTGACCCCTTTTGGGGTTTTCTTAGCATGGAGCAAAGATACTGGAATGGTTTGTCATTTCCTTCTCTAGCTCATTTTACAGATGAAGAAACTGAGGCAAACAGGGTTAAGTGACTCCCAGAGTCACACATCTAATAACTGCCTGAGGCCAGATTTTAACTCGGGTCTTCTTGACTCCAGGCCCAGCACTCTGTCCGCTATACTCATATAGCTGTCCAATTCAGTATATATTATCTAATTATATTATCCAATAATAACTAGGTCTTCACTGAAGTAAGGCAGTCTTTTTATTCCTTCTTAAATTTATTTCTATCTTCTTCTCCCATAGAATCTATTATAAACCTTTTCTTTCCTCAAGTCTCTCACATTTCCTACTTCCTCTCTCTCAATTGAAGACTTTGCCTCTCAATTGAAAGGTAACCCAAGTCCCAAAACCCATTTGTATGGGACTGTTTTCTTATTGGTGAAAGTGAATGACCTGCTCTGAGCAAGGGATGGGGCAGAGTTGGCAAGAGCTAGATATCTCCAGTCTTCTTCAGTCCCCTTTGGGACTCTTCAAGCTTCAATTCTTCTTTCTAATCCCTCAAGCTTCAGGTCTTTTTTGAACTGAGTCACTTCTGGCATTTCTGGCTTCAAGCTTTGAAAGGGAATGTGGAAGAAGCAGATTCTACTTCAAGCAGTCAAGAAAAAGACTGTGAAGAAATGGAAGGAACCAGCAGTCTGTATCATGTTCTTATTCCCTGCTAGCTACTCTAGAGTTTGGGGAGTTTCCCACTGAGTGAGATCAAGGACTCTGAGTTAAGCTACTTTATCTAGCTTCCAATGGGAGAGCTCCTTCACTCTGTATTGCCTGATAAATATTCTCCTATTTATACCTTCTCTGTTTTCTGTTTTGTTATGATTTGGATAAATGAATTTCTTTGCTATTATATATATATATGTATATGTATGTGTATTTATATGTGTGTGTACTTATATATATGTATATGTGTGTGTGTGTGTGTATATAAAATGTAATTGGTGGAGGAAGCTAGGTGGCACAGTGGATAAAGCACCGGCCCTGGATTCAGGAGGACCTGGGTTCAAATGCGTCCTCAGACACTTGACACTTACTAGCTGTGTGACCCTGGGCAAGTCACTTAACCCTCATTGCCCTGCAAAAAATAAAAAATAAAAAAAATTTTTAAAGTAAAAAAAAAATTAAATGTAATTGGTATTTGGTGGGATTTGGGTCCCTCCTCCCCCAATTATAATGACAAAATGATCAGAAGTTAGATTGAACCCAATCCCTTACACTAATAATATTTAAGGGAGCAGATTGATATAATTCTAGCCTGCTAGGCCCTCTCCGTTAAGAGAGTAAAATGGCTTCTGGCCCCAACTTCCTGCTTCCCCTCCTGGCAAGAAAGAAAGTCTCTTGGAGAAAGTTGTGGGGAAAAAAGGCTAGAGATGTCTATTCTACTTTTCTTTGAGCTTCACAATGATAGCTCTCCCCAGAGGTAGGCCTCTCTATACTAGAAGTCCTTTTCTACAGGAAAAAAAAGAAATTGGGATCATTCCTCATCTGTAAAATGAGAGAATTGGACTAGAAACCTTGGTCCCCTCCTCCCATTCTCTTCAACTCAAAATTCTTTGGCATCCTTTCCCACTCTCTTCTTCTTTTCCTGGGTCTCTAACAAAGAGGTAGCACTTCTTGCCAAGGTGAATCTGTCTGCACATGCACTGGATCCCATCCCTTCTTCTCTTCTCCAGCAGACTGTATACTCAACCATACCCCCTCTCAAATCTTCAACTTCCCCCCAAGAATTGATTCCTTCCCTTCTGCCTCCAAATATGCACGTTTACCCAATCATTAGAAAACCTGCACTATATGCTACAATCTCCGAAAATTATAATTCTATAGCTCTCCTCTTTCTCAGCCTACCTCCTTGAAAAAGTTTGTCTATGTTTTCTCCCCTCTCACTCCTCAACCTTGTGCAGCATGGTATATGAACTCATCATTTGACTAAAACTCCTCCTCTTTAAAGTTTCCAATAATTGCTTCATTTCCAAATATGATGGTCCTTTATTAGTTCTATTGGGGCAAAGTGGATAGAGCACTGGCCCTAAAGTTGGGAGGACCAGAGTTCAAATATGCCCTCAAATATGCTTAGCTGTGTGACCCTGGGCAAGTCACTTAACCCCAATTGCCTTAAGCATCCAGGGCCATCTCCAGTTGTCCTGATGTATATCTTGCCACTGGACCCAGATGGCTCTAGAGGAGAGAGAGAGGTTGGTGACCTCCCTCACTTAAATTCAATTCAGTGAAAGTTATGACATCTTCTTGATGTCCTCTTTGAGAATGAAGGACAAACAACAAACCTTTTTTGACTTCTCTGCTGTGTTGGACACTATTGACCAACTGGATACTCTCTCCTGGAGACTCCTCTCTTCTTTAGTGTTTTGTGACAACATACTCTCTCCTGTTTTATGTTCTGCCTACCTGACTGCTCTTTCTCAGTCTTATCCACACCATGTCCCCTAATGATAAGTATGCCCCAAAGTCCTGTCCTGAGCCCTCTTCTCTTCTCCCTCTGTATTCTCTCTCTAGTAATTTATCAGCTCCCATGAGTTTAAACATCATTTGTATGCAGATGCCTCCCAGATCTATATATCCAGTTCCAGTCACTCTCCCAAACATCAGCCCCAGATGACTAAATGCCCACTGGACATTGCAAATTGGATGTTCCAGAGATAGCTCAAACTTGGCATATGTCAAACTAAACTCATTATCTTTTCCCTCTAAATCCTGCCCTCCTCGGAACTTACCTGTTTCTCTCAAAAGTAACACCATCTTTCCAGTATTTCAGGTCAGCATTGCCCTGGACTCCTCACTCTCCTTTATCCCACATATCCAGTCAATTGCCAAATTTACTTCAAAACATTTCTCACATCAGACCTCTTCTCACCATTTACTCAGCTACCGCCCTAATTCAGACCCTTGTCACCTCTCACCTAGATTTTTGCAATGGCCTCTTAAACTGGTCATCCTGTCAAGAGTCTCTCCACTCAAATCTATCCTATACACTGTTTCCAAAGTAATTTCCCTTAAGTGCAAGTTTGACCATGTGACTCTTCTACTCAATCAACTCTAGTGGCTTCTTATTGCCTCTAGGAGAAAAGAGAAACTCTTCTGTTTAGTTTTTTCTTTTGAAATGACATATAAACAAAAGTTAACATTTGTTTTTAAATTTTTTGAGTTCCAAATTCTCTCTCTCCCTCCCTGATATAGATCATACATGTGCAGTCATGCAAAATATTTCCATATTAGACATGTTGCAAAAGAAAATGCAGACCAACCCCCCCCAAAAAAAACAAATCAAGAATAATAAAGGAAGTAAAAAAAGTATGCTTCAATCCACATTCAGGTAATAAGAGATAAAGGTGAGGTAGAAATATTTTGCACAAATGGAAAAAAGCAAGCAGGATGGAGCTAGAGGAGAGGGGGGTGGTGGGGGGGAAGGGATATACAAGGAAAACTAAGTATATCAATTTAGGAAAAAAAAGATGGAGAGGATAAGGGGAGAACCATATTACACAGACCCCCAATGTCGTACTCTGCAAACTTTAAAGTGATACATAAATATGAGCTATTATAATAAACTGTCCTCTCATTTTTTTCAGAGATTAATTGTATACTCATTTCATGTATATTTTTAAGTGACTTAGTGACTGAAGATAGCTTTAATTTTTGCTTTTTTACACCAGAAGTGATGAAAGATTGGTTTAGGATCAAAGATTTAGAACTGTAGCTTGAACTCTAACCTTTGAAGAAAATGGGGCTTGGACAAATACATAGCTAAAAGAGGCAGACTGACTCTAGGATCTCTGATGTCAAATAACTAATGTTCTTTCCATTGCACCATGTAATTTCTCTAGTCCTTAAAGTATTACTTTTCTCCATGGCTTGTAAACTTTATTAGCACCTTTAAAAGTATGAGGAAGAATGGGGCTCACTGCTAGCATCAGGTAGGTTTTTCAAGTTTTTTTTTTTTTTTACCTTTTCCTTCCTAAGGGTTTGGTACTTGCTATGTCATTAGGGTGGGAAGGTAGGGTGTGAATACTGTGTTTGTTTAGCTGTGAGTTGGCCACACCTTTGGTTTTCCATCATATGTTTTAAACTGAACTACTCTTGCTCACAAGCCTTACCTAGTTTTCCTCCTTTATTAGAGTGACTTCATAATGCAATTATATCTCGGTCTGAGGTCAATTTAGGTGGGTTTAAACAGGTAAGGGAGGGGAGAATGTAGTCTTCTAACCCTCTAAATCCTGGGAGATCCCAGTATCACCTTCAGATCTAGGCAAAAGAAGATTCTGAATAGCAAATCACAACCAGGTGAATGAGGCTGTATAGTTGCCAACACTCAGCCTTAGTCTCTGACTAAGCTGCCTTGTTGAGGGTAAGTGAGATCCACCTCCCGGCTGGAATTTGTGCACAATATCTGAAAGTCTTAGATAAACTCTGCTAAGGAATCAGAACACAACTTTGCCATTCTCCCCCAATTCCATCCCTTTTTTTTTCTTGCTGGTTTAATCCCAAATTCCCTAGTGGTGCTGTTGAATGGTGCAGGCCATAATAAGGTTTCAATTTCTTGACCTGCCTTCAATTCCACCAACTCAGAATTAACTGGGTAAATATGTTCTGTGTGGGAGCTCTTTCTTATCTGCTCAAAACCTCAAAGAGGATTTGCTGCCCTCTTTGAGGGAAACTAACAGCAATTATTGGCACAGCCAAGCTTCAAGGCTTTAGCGATTTAGTCAGTTGAGTTTTCACTGACCCATTTCTCTGCCCAATTCTTTTTTATATGTCTGAACCTCTCTCTCACCCCGACTCCTGGGTCCTCAAGTTAGGTAGGCACTGGAGATGAAGCCCTGCTCAGTTCCTCAATTGCCTCAAAAGAATTTCCTCCTTTCAAAGAATAGATTCTCTAGCCTAGAGGTTCTTAACCTTTTTTTATGTCACAGACCCATTTGGCAGTCTGGCAAAACTTTAGAACCCCTACTCAGAGTGTTTTTAAACAAAGAGAATAAAATACGTAAGATTACAAAAGAAACCAATATTTTTTAATTCAGTGATTGAAATTTATTTTTTAAAAAATAAGTTCAGGTCAGAAACTACATGTTAAGAATACTTGATAGTACAATTCCCTTTCCCAGTCCTGGTTTACCATTGAGGAAACTGAATCCCAATTCAATTTAATTCAACAATCATTTATCAAATATCTATTATGTGTCAGGTACTGTGCTAGCCTGTAGGGCTAAGATGAAAATGAAAACAGTACCTGCACTCAAAGAGCTTTTGGACTATTGGGATACTCCAGAGAAAATGAATTTCCCAAGTGTCAGAGCTAGGTTTCAAATCCAGAGTTTCCGACAATAAGTCCCATGTTCTTTCCGCTATGCAGCATGATATAGTGGAATGAGCATTCCATTTGGAGTCAGAAAGCCTGAGTTATTTTAAAACCTGGTTCTGCTGTGTCTCACTTGTGTGATTTTGCGCAACACATTTAACCTGAGTCTTAGTTTTCTCATCTGTAAAATGAAAGGAATTTGGACTAAACAGTCCAAAATTTTTTCTAGGTAGTTTGATGAACGAGGTAGTTCAAAGATTTTAAGATGTCTTCCAGCTCTAGGATGATTTCAGAAAAACCTGGAAAGACTTACGTGAACTTACATAGAGTGAAATGAACAGAACCAGAACACTGTACATAGTAACACCACTACTGTACTATGAACAACTGAGAGTGACTTAGCTATTCTCAGCAATACAAAGATCCAAGATAATCCCAAAGGACTCATGATGAAAAATGCTATCCACCTCCAGGAAAAGAATTGATGGTGTCAATACAGACTGAAGATGACTATTTTCCACTTTTTTTTGTTGTTCAAGTTTTCTTCCATAAAGTGACCAATATGGAAATGTTTTACATGATTGCATGTGCATAACCTATATCACATTGCTTACCATCTCAGGAAGGGAGGAGAGGAGGGAGGGAAGGAGGGAGGGAGAGAATTTGGAACTCAAAGCTTAAAAAAACTCAAATGTTAAAAATTATTTTTACATGGAATTATGATGAAAATATAATGTAAAACTTTTAAAAAAGATTTCTTCCAGCTCTAAGTCTATGATCTTTCAGCACCCAATGTCCCTCATTGCCATTTGTTTTCCTATTTGTGGGTTTTAGGAGTCTCTAGATATGGAAGAAAGGAAAGAAACCAGAATTTATTAATCACCTGCTATGTGCCAGACATTATGCTAAGTACTTTACAAATATTATCTCATCGGATTCTCACAGCAACCCTGAAAAGTAGGTGCTATTATTATTTCCATTTTACTGAAACAAACAGAGGTTAGATGGCTTTCCCAGAATCACCCAGCTAGTTAAGTGTCTAAGGCCAAATTTGAACTCTGGTCTTCCTGACTCAAGGCCCAGAGCTCCCTCCACTTCATCACCAAAATGCCTTGGCTTTCAAAGACTGGAGCTTTCACTGATTTAAGTGCTCTGTTCATCTTCTACTCATGGTAAACAGTCATCCAGAGTTGCTTTGGAGAAAAAAAAAAATCCATCATCTTGTGGTCCATTATTTCTGAACTTAGCTGGGTCATTTGAGGACACAGAGTCAGTCACCAGCGTCTGTGTCAAAGCATTCATTCCATGTTGGTAAAATTTGACAGAATTTGGGCTGTGCTAATATAGCCTCTTTGGGAGCCTAGGGTCACTTCCACAACAGGAGGCCTTAAGCAGAGATACACACAATCTATATCTGTATAATTTATATATTGTATTCTGAGAACTTAGTAGAATGTAAAGCACATAACAGTTGCTTAATACAAAAATGGTGATGTTTTCCATGATCATGTATGCATAACCCATATTGGTTTATTTACCGCCTCGGGGAGGGGGCAAGGGAGGGATAGAGATTGGAATAGAAAAATATAAATAAAAATGTTTAATCTGGAAAGGTGGGGGAGGGGTGTGCTGGGAAGGGTACAGGAGGTATATATGTATTTATATATACACACACACACATATATATATCTTGTGCATTTATGAGTTATTTAGGTATTATTTATATAGTAATTATATTTCAATAAATTTGTCATGTAAATCATTTATATAAATTGATGTGGATTTGTTATTTATAAAAGTTATTTAAGGAATTAAAATACTAAGTTATATGTATTAGAATATGTCTAGAATATGTAATAATGTAGAAAATTCACATTATATGTCACATATGTGTCTGTATATATCAGTTTGATATATGTATAATATATAATTACATGTCAAAAATAACATTAAAAAAATTAAAAAACCTGTTGAATTGAATAGATTATAAATATATAGTACATTTTTCTAGAGTTGGGGTAGGGGTGGTACCAGACCTGATTTCACTGGCAGAGGGAACTCTCATTAAGACAGTCTACCCATGCAGCTCTGCTTCTACAACTTAAAAATTTTTTTAAATTGGCTGAGAGCATTGTTTGAGAAGAACCGTGAATGACAATTATTCTCAACAATACAATGATCCAAGACAATCCCAAAGGACCAATGATAAAACATACTTATCCACCTCTAAAGAAAGAACTGATATTGACTGCACACACACTGAAGCATGCTATTTTTCATTTTTTTCTTTTATTCAAGTTTTTTAAAATACAAAATGACTAATATGGAAATGTTTTACATGACTGCACATGCATAACCTATATCTCATTGCTTGCCGCCTCAGGGAGGGGAGAGGGAGGGATGGAACTCAAAACTTCACGCAAAAATGTTTCTTCTTTTTTTAAAAAGTTGGCTGAGGGGGCAGCTAGGTGGCGCAGTGGATAAAGTACCGGCCCTGGATTCAGGAGTACCTAAATTCAAATCTGACCTCAGACACTTGACACTTTACTAGCTGTGTGACCCTGGGCAAGTCACTTAACCCCCATTGCCCTGCAAAAAAAAACAAAAATAAAAAGTTGGCTGAGGTAATTAAGTGACTGGCCCACGTGCACACACTTAGTTCTTGTCAAAGACTGAACTTGAGCTCAGGCCTGTCCTGATTCTTAAGTCTGTAGCTACTGTATTAGATACCTCCTATGTGCCAGGCACTGTGCTAAGAAAGACAGAAAGACTGTCTGTACTTTCAAATAATTCATTCTAATGAGGAAGGCAACATGCAAGCAACTATATATAAGATACTGATAGAATAGGTTGAAGATAATCTTCCAAGAGAAGATACTAAGGCGAAGACACATTATTGAACTCCTATTATGTATTCGTGCGCTGTCATCACCGCCTCTCCCCCAGATATAGAGCCCGTAATATCTAGGTTTTGTACAAAAACCAGGACTAAACTTGGGGCCCTGCCACTGTTTTAAGGACTCTCAAACCCGCCACCCACGCCCTGTCTCTGTCACACTCTTAGTCTCTCCCTCCCTCCGGGAATGGCCCAGCCTTGATTGATAAGACTACGGAGAAAGAAAGATAAGGACGGCAAAGAGGACCAATAAAACTTCGGATAAAGTTTCCCGGAAGTTCAGCAGCCCGGAGGTTTCTCATCTTTCGGGTTGGCCAAAGATCTCCCCTCCGCAGCCTCTCCCCTAGTCTGGCTGAGGCTGGCAGGTACCTCTTCCTCCTCCTCCTTTTGTTTTAGTGTCCAGTGTGCGGGTTTCCTGTTGACCCCGGAAAGTTGGGAAAAGGCAGAAAAAGCCCCGCCACCCCGGTCCTTGTCTCCGCCCCTCCCCCGCAGCCCCCGCTCCGCGGCTTTGGGTTTGTTTGGTCTGTCCGGGCCAGTGGCCCGCTCCTCCCGGTCCGGTGGCCTTGGGTCCCAGGCTGGCTCGCGGGGGCAGGCGGGCAGCTGCTAGTCCCTCCCAGAGGAAGGCGAGGCCGGGACAGACCCGCCTTGTCCCGGGCTCCCAATTTGGAAGGCGGGGAAGAAGGAGGAAGAAGAGGGAAGGGGCTACGGAGTGAGGAGCGAGAAAGGAAAAGGGAGAAAGAGGCTGAGGGCGGAGGAAAGCCGGGAGGCTGCCCTTTTCTGGCCGCCTCGAGCTGCCCCCGCCTCCTGCCCCCTCCCAGCCCCCTCCCCCTCCCCCGCGCTCCTGGCAGGTGGAGTCTGGCGGAGAAGTTGCGGTTTCTCTTCTGTCTGCTCCGGGCACCGAATTCCCTCCGGCCCCGGCAGAGTCGAGGCGCTAGGGAACGAGTCCGGGCAGGGCTGGGCAGGCGGGGAGAGAACTAACTGCTCGTCCGATGGGGGCTCGCGGCTGCTAGAGTCGCCGGCCCTCTCACTACCTTCCTCCCGCTCCCAGTGTGTGCCCCAGCTTAGCCGATGGCTGAAGCCCGGAGGCTGGAAGAAGAAGAGGAAGAGCTGCGGGAGCGCAGGGAGCTCGGAGCCTCCCGGAGAGTCCGGGGCCGAGCTCACTCCAGTCACTCTGCGGCAGGTAAGGGGCAGGAGGTGGGGCGTGAGAGCTGGAGAAGAGAGAGGAAAGGGAGGGTGCGGGCTGGTCGGCCCGGGACTCTCGTGCCGGTGCGTGCGGTGCGCGCTCTGCCCCTCTGTCTACTGTGGCTGGTGTGCGCTCTTGGGCACTCTCGCCGGTGCCGCGGCTGGGCACTTTAAACTCCGGCCTGAGAGTGGCTGGAGGTGAACTAGACGGAGGAGGAGGGGATATGAAGCTCCCCACCCCCATTTTGAACCGCGACAACAAACAAAAACACTAGATGTTGTTTTTATCCACCTTTTGGAGAAATCAGCCCACCGGTTTTCAGAGAGATCGGCCTTTAATAAGGAGTGATGGTTCTAGAGTTGAAAATCTCTGATCCCATTTGCCCCCTAGGTAGCTAGGCTATCCTGATTCATCCCCTCCCTCCCTGTTATAATTTCCCCCGTTTCTCCTGTCCCACCAGATGGTTAATATCTGTTCAACTTGATTTGCCTGACCGGTCCTGTAAAAATGCTGTTTCCTTCTCCTTGAGTGTATTAGAAGTTTAAAATTGATTTGTTCCGCAGAAAACAAAAATAAAACCAAAAACGGGTGAACACACATAGAAAAAAAGGCCCAGTGGGATGCAGTAGGAAACCACCCTAAGTTTGGAGTCAGAAGACTTGGCTTTCAGTCACCCAGCTCTGTTTACTGTGTGAAGGAACCTTGGCCGTGTCATTTACAACTTCTCTGGACTTGAGAGGCTTAGATGTGAATTTAGACCAGGAAAGGACCTTTGAGATCCTCTAATACTGCCTCTTCATTCAACTGATGGGAAAACTGAGGCCCAAAGGTTAGGTGGCTCGTCCAAGGTTACATATCTCAGTTTCCTCTTGTATAATTAAGTGGAGTCAAACTCAAATTAGAAGGGATACCTTCAGGCCATCTATTGGTTTAGAAAACCACAAATTAACATTACCTATATTGTATTGCATTCTTGGTAAATATTTGCCAATTACATTTGAATCTGGATGGGGCTGTACTCCCGGAGTTTTGAAGGCCAAGCCCAATTTTGATATCCTTGACTTTCTATGACCTGAAAGGTCTCTTCCATTTCTAAATCCTGTGTAGCAGAGCTAGGATTCAAATCCTTGCCCTCTTTCTCCAAATCCAAGGCTCGCTGTTCATCACCATATTGCTTCTGTTTTCTTCATCCACAAAATGAGGGGATTTTCTCTAAGGATCTTTCTAGTTTCAAGTCTTGTATATTTTATGGACTGAGAATTTTACAAAGGTCAACTTTCTGGTCATGTATTTGAAGTACTTTGTGGATCAAATAGTTTAGCTTTTAAGTGGATGAGTGAATAAATCTGGATTCCCTCCCCCCTTTCCCCCTACCACTAGGACTTTTCTTAATGACATATGATAGAGAGGAAATTCACCAGCTAGTGAATCTCACCAGGTAAGCTGAATTTATATAGAAACCAACCACAAAACTAAACAGCTAGGGAAAAATGAGGGAACAAAAGAAGGATAAGGAAGAGGAACCAATTCAATAATACATCAAAGGCTGATATTGTAAGTGAGAAAGCAGAATGTGGTAAACATTCCATAACCCAGGGAGCCAGCTTGGAATCTTTTCATTCCTGTTGGCTATGCAGGAAAAAAAAAAAGGAAAAAAGTATAGGGGACCTTTTCTGGGAGCTTAAAAAGTTATAATATGGGGGCAGTAGGAGGGGAGAGTGGTGGGCCCAAAAAAATAATGTGGCAAATGTAAGGGAAGATCTTGGAATTAGAGTGTGCTTGCCACCTACAGCAGGATTCTGCTTCCCCTCAGAACCAAAAACTTGTTAAAATCTGACCTTTTAAAGAGTTATGACTATGCAGATTATCACATCCTTTATTCTAACTGCAGTGACTAGCTATGTTTGATTATTCACAAGAGTTCCTTAATTTTTAAAAAATAGTTGATAGTTTAAGCTTATGTACCATAAACAAATGTTTGTAGAGAAGTAAGCAAATAGTTGTTTGTGTGTTTGGGGGGATATTTCAGAGAACAACAGTACAATAAAAATGCTTATGTCTTTAAGAAGATGTTTCTCATATGCATATTGATCAAAACCATGGATAATTGAATTTTTACAATCTTCTACAAACAACTTTGCTTCCTTGAAAGGAATGACACTCTGAATATACTTGTTTGGAATAAGAAGTGATTTTATATATTTGCACATGTGTATGTATATATGTTTATAAATTTATACATATGTATACATATTCTATGTCAGTGTGTGTGTTTAACCACCTACTAGGAACATATGTAACTATGTCAAGGCTGCAGGCAGTGATATTTTTTATCTTATTTCTCCCAACTCCTTTAATTTCTGAAGGCTGCTGGATGTTTATCTTGGTTTAGCGAGGGTTTTCTTTAGAGATGTTACAATACTTGTCCTTTGTGAATTCAAAAATCTTGCTTTCTAAAGTTTTAAAATCTGATTGTATTGGGCATTATGAAGAGGAGAGGATCTAGATATTGCAGGACAGAAACACGGACAAACTGGATGGCTTTAATTTTGAACTCCCTTAGAATCACTAATTTGATATTAATTCTCTCTTTAGTGTGCCCAACAAGAGGTCTTAATCCTCCTTTACACTTACTGGCTAATGTGTTACACAGACGTTCTCACATTCCTTACCAAGCTTGGATATTTGTTGGTTATGTCTGAGTTAGATTCCATATTCTCACAAAGAGGCAGTGGGAAGGATGTGATGTGCCAAGTCTTTTGGGAGTTAAATTTTGATCATCTCACTTTCTCTTTCTGTAGCCTCTCCAACTATGCCAATCTTAATCAATTTATACCTTTTTTTTTTGAGCCACTCCAGTTCAGACTACATGATTTAGCACCTTATTATTATAGGCTATTCTTATTTCTCTCCAATGAGATGGTAAACTCCTGGAAAGGCAGAGCTCTCTAAATGTACTTTGTATCTCCTGAACATGCAGAATAGTGCTGTACAAAATGGGGAAGGATTCACTAAGGGCTGATGGGTTAATCAGTCTCAATAGCCAACAAAGTAGGTGCCTATCAATTGGGGAATGGATAAACAAGATATGGCCTGTTTTGTAAAACAATACAGAGAAGTATGGAAAGATTTATATGAACTGATACAAAGTAAAGTAGGAAGAACCATGAAAACAATATATACCTTCATTACAATAATGTAAATTAAAAGAACAGCAGCAACAAAACAATCATAACTGAATCTTGGGAAATTATAATGACTACATTTAACCCTAAAGCAGAGATATGAGGAGGTACCTTTCTCTCCTTTCTTTGCAGGGTGGGGGACCATGGGTATGGAGTACTAAATATGTCAGACTTATTCAATATGTGGCTTAGTTTTACTGAACTGCTTTCTTCCTTTTGGGGGGCTACATTGGGACATGTAGGTGATGTGAAAACATAACAGTAAACATTTATTTTTTAAAAATCATTAACATCTTGGTGGAAATGTGTAAAAACCACTGGCATAATAAGTACAACTGGTCTAAGTTGTATCTTATACAATTTAACATCAGTTAAACAGTAAATATTAGTGAATTAATATTGATGCTACACATACATATGCATGCATGATGTTCATTTATTATCTTTTTTTTAAAAAATCAGTAATTTTCAGAATTCTTTTCTACTTATTCTGTGGTTATAAGACCATAAGTAAGATTTTTATAAGGTTAGTGTTTGGTTTACTTTTAAAAATCTGGATCCAAATGTTGCCTTGACAACCTCCATTTTTCCTCTGAAATGTGCTAAAAATCACATGACAGAACAATAATCATTTAGTAAACACCTATTATGCAGAGTACTTTGCTGGGATTTTGATTAGCTACAAAGTGTAGCTAAGGACCATAGATTGAGATGTGGAAAGAACCATTTGTTTCATTTAGAATCTCTAGTTTCCTTAAAAATTAATCTCAAAGTATATTTTGTGTGTGAAGTCTTTCTTCAGACTCCCCAGCTACTAGTACCCTCCTGAACCCCAAATAACTTTGTATTTATTTTGTATCTTCTTATATATGTATATGTTGTCTCCTCCAGTAGAATGTAAGCTTCTGGAAGGCAGGGACTATTTCATTGACTTCTTTGTATCCTCAGTACTGTGATAAAATAATGGAATTTAGCAGACGCCCAAGGGTTCCACCTGATTGATTTAGTATTGTTTGAATTGGATGAGAATGAGAAACTGACTAGGTACCTACTTAAGGATAATTAGATTGTAGCCACACCTGGCTAGCCCTGAGTGATGTGTTGGTGCACTACTGACAGGCAGCAGGGGACCACTCTCAGCCAACCAGCTTGAAGGACCTCCCCTTTGGGGGAGGGAGAGAAAGTAGAAAGGAGAACACTGGTGCTTAGAAGCTCTTTTTCCTTTCGGTGAGCTTCAAGAGCATACCTGAGAGGGACTGCACAGCTGACTCTCATCAAAACTATGGACCCCCCCCCCTTCCCCCCCCCCAGCCTCCCAGGTGGTGAGTTTGTGGAAGTGAGGCCAGCTCTTTGAGCTCGCTGAACTGGAAGCAAGTTTGGGGTTTGAGTCAGTCTTTGCTAGAGCCAGGGAGCTTATCCATTTTTCTCTTACCCTATTCCCTTGTCCCTGGCTTTATTAACTTCACCTTTGTTGTAAATTTTATTCCCATTAATAAAACCTGGTTTATTTGTGGAAAAGAGGCTGTTAATCTCCTTTCGTATTAGCCTGGGAGAAATAACTAAAAAAGACAGTTTGGAAGGGATGAAACTTTGAACCTAGAAGTCTCATTATTTTCTGAACCCCAATATTAACCCAATTAACTCTCCACATAATAAATTTGGCCTCTACAGTACCAAGTACAGATGCCTAGGTATAGAGCAGACACTTAATAATTGTTGATTGATTTGATCCAACGCCTTCATTTTACAGATGAGGAAACTGAGGCCCAGGGAGGTTAAGTGAGTTGTCCAAGGTCACACTGGTAGAAAGTAGCAAAGCTTAGAAATGGACCTCGTTCCTCTGATTTTAGGTCAGGTGTTTTTGTTCACTCTTCTATGCTGGACAGTGTCTAGAGCAGAACTGCCAAACAGCTTCCTGAACCAGATTAAAATGTAATTGGGAAATATTTAACAAAATAAATAGAAATACAATAGAACATAGATGATGTTAATATGTGGTTATTTAAGTCAACATGAGGCTCACCAGGATCCTTATGTGTGGTTTAATGGTCTTGGTTCTATTTGAGTTTGACACCAGTGGTTTAGAGCATACAATCTAACACAATTAAAAAACAAAAACAAATTCACAGACCTCAGATTAAGAATAGAAGAGTAAGACAACAATTTGAAGATTTTTCTTTTTGTCTGAAACTGTAAGTTTATCTGTGTTGGGAATTCCAGACATTGAAATTCTCCCCACTCTCAAGAGTTGTGTTTGGACACTAAAAGGGGTAAATGACTTGCTCAAAATCTCATAGCTAGCATATGTCAGAAGCAAAACTTGAACCCAAGTCTTTCTGACTTCAAGACTGGTTCTCTACACACTATACCATGTACCATCTCTCCATCTGTTCTTCTACATTGTGTATGTGTGCACATTCACGCGTGTGCTCGAATATGTGTGTTTTCATTTAGTTGTATCCAGCGTGTTTCTGGTTCTGCTGACCCATTGTGCATCCCTTTAGGTCAAGGGATCGATGTTGTTTTTTCAAATATTTTAAAAACTGTATTTCAATATGCTTGGTTTCCTTTGCACTCCTACATACTTTATTTTATGCATTGGAAGACATTATCCTGAGAAGGGGTTGATCACTTCACCAGCCTGCCAAAGGGGTCTATGGCACAAAAAAGGCTAAGAACTCCTGATTTACATCTTTCCCCATTTCCTTTTATGCTTCTATGATTTTTAAAATAAAGCATTCAGAGGGAATGAGTTATGAGGTGCCAGATGCTATTTTCTGAGAACTGACCCTCCACTCAGTGGGAGAAGCTTGGGGGCTTAATTTTTAATTTTGTTCGTATTAAGATTTGCAAATAACAAATACTCCTTTGAACCTCATGGTGGATTAATAATCTAGAACCAGTAGGATGTAGAAGCATGCTGCTTTTCTATGGTTTAATTCAAATTTAAGTGGGTCACAGGTGTGATAGTAGACCAGTTCTCAAGCCTTCCTTCTCAGAGGTCATTTAAACACAGCCACCATTGTGTGTGAGCATTAGAGGAGTAGCCAGCCTTTGAAAGGGTTGCTGAGTGTGATGTTGTAGTAGTTAGCAGGAGGAAAATGAAGCTTAAACAGCTGCTGTCACTGTGCCACTAGGACTAAACCATTTCCTTCCTCTCTGCCCTCTTGTCACAGACATTTAGTAAGCCCCTGCTGTGTGCAACACACTGGACTAGGGCTTGCAGAAGATGATTTAAAGTGCAGTCTCAAGGTACTTGTACAAGTCAAGCAAGGGAGATAATGTATCCAGGCTTTATGATTTCACTGGTATGAACTCACTCTGCATAAGTGCAGATTACAATCAGTCTCATCCTCTCTTCTTCTAATAATCACACATGATACTTATCTATTTACATGTATCCAATCCTCCACTCCCCCCATAGAATGTAAACTCTTAAGGACAGTGACTGTTTGGTGTTGGTTTAGTATCCCTGGCTTTGGGAATCAGAAAGACCCAGGTTCAAGACCTGATTCTGACACAGAGTAGCTGTGGGATCCTGGGCAATTCAGTTAAAGCAGGTGATGTCCCCAAGCAACTCTGTTAGCCTGTAATTTAGTGTTCATGAATTAAGGCAGACAGAGCAAACAAATCTCATTAGTTTCTTTTGAGTTCCAAACTAGACCCATCACAGTCTGGTTTATTATTATTCCCTTTCATCTACTCTACATTCCAGCCATAGTCTCCGTATGTTTGCTGAATTCAGTTTTCCGTTTCCCATTTTCCTACATTTACACAAGTTTTCTTGAATATATTCTCTCTTCACCTCAGGCTCTTAGAATATTTAGCTTTCTTTGAAGCTTAGCTCATGTGCCATCTCCTAAGGAAAACTTTTTCTAATCCATATCACCCTTAGTTTTTTCTCCCTCTTCCTCTAATTGTCATGCATATATTTATCTGTAGAATCTTCCCAATAGAATGTAAGCTCTTGAGAGCACTAATTTAAAAATAAAATTTGTTTATGGGGACAGCTAGGTGGCACAGTGGATAGAGCATTGGCCCTGGATTCAGGAGGACCTGAGTTTGGATCTGGCCTCAGACACTTGACATTTACTAGCTGTGTGACCCTAGGCAAGTCACTTGAACCCAATTGCCTCACCAAAAAAAAAAAAATTTTTTTTAATTTGTTTATATCTTCAGGGCCTAGCATAGTAGCATGAATGAAATTGGTCCTTAATATAAGTTTGGTTAGATTGGATGGAGTTCGATGGGGGTCCTCAGATGAGACATATATACAAACTTTTGCTAGGACTTTATAATAAAGGTTTGTTTATGTTGGATTCAATAGGATGGAGATGATGTTAGTGGACATCTAGTCCAAACCAGATACAAAAGGAATCCCCACAATTACAAAAGGACAAACAATTATCCAGCTTCTTCTTGAAGACTTCCCACTTGG
The DNA here is from genome assembly GCF_019393635.1 of Dromiciops gliroides. NCBI lineage: Eukaryota > Metazoa > Chordata > Mammalia > Microbiotheria > Microbiotheriidae > Dromiciops > Dromiciops gliroides. The sequence goes on along the minus strand of NC_057866.1, from coordinate 165,889,750 downwards.
AAGTCTTTAACCAGAGACTAGCTAATCATTTGTCAGGAATGTTATTATGGAAATTCTGGTTGGAATAGATAGCTGTTGAGGTCCCTTTCCAATTTTTCCTCTACCTCTTTTATTTCATTTTTTAAATCCTTTTTTGAGTTCTTCCATGAATTTTTTTGGACCTGAGACCAATTCATTTTTTTATTTGAGGCTTCGCGCGTAGCCGTTTTAACATTGTTATATTTTTCTGAGTTTGTGTTTTGATTTTCCCTGTGTGGTAAAAAGTTTTAACAGTCGGAATGTGGTAAAAAGTTTTAAAAGTCGGTTAGATGGGGCAGCTAGGTGGCGCAGTGGATAGAGCACTGGCCCTGAAGTCAGGAGTACCTGAGTTCAAATCCGGCCTCAGACACTTAACACTTACTAGCTGTGTGACCCTGGGCAAGTCACTTCACCCCAATTGCCTCACCAAAAATAAATAAATAAATAAAAGTCGGTTAGATAATGGAGAGACGCCAGTTTTTTTTAGGACCACCTTTTTGGGGAGGAGACCAATAGCATGAGCTATGCACGCCAGTCTGCCTGCGACGCACGCCAGATTGCCTGCTGAGCACTTGACTTCCGGGGTGCGAGCTTAAAAGGCAAGGAGAGAACGGAAGTGGGAACTTTTTCCTGCTCCGCTGGTCTCCTGGCTGCACTGCACAGGCTGATGCTGATGAGAGTTCGACTGGGCCCAGCTTGCGGTTAGCAGCAGCATGAGCTTGACTCAGTCTCTCTCTCTCTCTCCCCAAAGGTGGCCTTCAGCTTTTGGTGAGTTTTATACGGAATATAGACTAAGCCTAGACTTAAGATGATTTGTATTGTATTTCTACTTTCCTATCTTTCTAATCAACATCACCTTGTGACTACCATACAATAAAAGCTTTAACTAGAAAACCAGAAGCTTCTTCCATTTACTAGTCTGGGAGATAAATTAAGGGAAAGGTTAAGTAGGGGAGATTTATGATCTAATATCCAATTTTAAATCTCACACCTGTCACCATAGTAACTTTCTATGGTTAGTTTCTTTTTTGTTGTTGCTTTGCTCATTTTTCCTAGGCACCCTCCCCCCCCCTTTTTTGGTGGGGCAGTGAAAGTTAAGTGACTTGTCCAGGGTCACACAGCTGGTAAGTGTCAAGTGTCTGAGGCCAGATTTGAACTCAGGTCCTCCTGAATCCGAGGCCAGTGCTTTATCTACTGTGCCACCTAGTTGTCCCCTATGTTCATATATTTTAAAAATATATGTGTGTGTGTGTGTGTGTGTCTCTGTGTGTACATGTATACACACACAAATATTTTTAAAATATCCACTACTAATGGTTCAAAGTGACATAAAGCTGATTTTAAAAAAAAGAACCTATAGAATAATAGAACTCCTTTGACCAGCTTACCAAAAGAAACAAGCTTCAGAAGAGTGAACTCCCATAAACCTCTTCCAGACCTGCCTTTTCATTTCAGACCATGAGTAATTACCATTATCATCATGATTTTCCTGACCAACCATAGTCTTGCATGGGATCAGTGGGATCGAACTATGGGAGTGTTCTACTGGGGATAGTAGCTCCCCTTGTAGAATCGAAGGGCAAAGGTATCCTGCAGAAAGAGGGTAACAATGAGGATGTGAGAGTAGAAGAGGACTCCTTCCTTTCACATTCCTTGTCTCCTCCTCCCACACCCAGGCCCCATAAGGGGACTGGGGAGCTGGTGGTTATGGTGATCATAGTTTCCAAATAAAAAATTGGGACATGTAGTCTGATAATCACCCCCACCCCCAATTAATGAATGGGATAGAATATTTTAAATTGGCATTTTCCCCAGAAAATCAGTTCTCTACAAAGGCCGTACCTATGGGAAACCTCATTTGGACAGTAACATTCACTCAAATAAAGATACCATGAGGAGGTGGTGGGTTTCCAGGCACTCACTGCCATGACTCACATTCTTGTTATTTCCATGGTTCTCTCAAAGTGCAACAGCAAACAAATAACCTACAGGTATTACTTCTACAGGTTATTACAGATCACTTCCTTTTCCTTAGGGCAATTTCACTAAAGCTCCTTGGTAGCAGTCACTGAGTTAGGGAGGGGAAAATACTTAATTAGTGGTTTAGAGGCAGCTTGGCATGGTGGATATAGACTGCACCTCAAAGTCAGGAAGACCTGAGATGTTTAACCTTTGAACATATTGACTTTGTGACCCTGGCCAAGTCACTTAGCTTCTCATTGCTCTAGAAAGCTCTCTAAAACTATGAGTTGCAGAGAAGGGACAACCTGCATTGGGAAGAACAGATTTCCTTATCTTTCCTTTACCATTGAAATCACAGGTTCAATCCCTGTCCTTATTCCTAGGATGACACACAGGTACAAAGTAAAGTATTATATGAGATCTGAGAACAAAGGTCTTTCTTTACCAGCCTTTGGATGATCAAATCATATAATATATTTCAAGTACTTGGCAAATCCCAAAGTGCTATATAAATGTTATCTGTTATTAGGAGGCTTTACCCTTTTATACAGGTAGAAATGTAGTGGGAATATGCATTGGTGCTTAAGAAGAGAGGAGATTTTTTTTTTTTTTTTTGCTGAGGCAATTGGGGTTAAGTGACTTGCCCAGGGTCACACAGCTAGTAATTGTTAAGTATCTGAGACCGGATTTGAACTCAGGTCCTCCTGAATCCAGGGCGGGTGCTTTATCCACTGTGCCACCTAGCTGCCCCGAGAGGAGATTTTTAATAGTCACTAGGGGGCACTTTACTCTTGAAGTGACCCTTCTGACCTATTTTTCTGGCAGAAGGTGTGAGGTAAATCATATTAAAAAGTAACAAGAATATTATTTAATACATAGGATGGCTCTCCGGGAAGGGAGGGAAAAGAGTGGTACTGATGGAGATTTTGATATTAATAAAATAACATCTATAAAAATTTATTAAAAAAATTTTTTAAAGATAGTGAAATGTGATGTCAAATACAATATTGCCTCTGATGTTTAAGCCAAATGCTTCTAAACAGTAAATATTCACTTATTTTTAAAAACCATGAAAGCCCTCTTGCATTGAAAATTACAATAACCCACCCTGGGTGTCACATGTTTTTTTTCTCTTCTTTTCCACACTCTCATTCCAATTGTATTTGCCACTCAAATGGAAAGATCACTAGACATGGAATCAGGAAACCTGGCCCCTGTCACTAACCAGCTGGGTGACCCTTTGGACAAGCACTTCAACCTTCCTTGCTCCCAGTTCCCTCATCTGTAAAATGAGCTTAATCTAATGTGCATTTCTAAAATCCTGTTGTGCTCTGATATTCCCTGTTCCATATTCAGATTTTATTATTTCCTTTTCCTTGGGGCAATTTCAGTTGTCTGTCACTGAGTCAGGGATGGGAAAAATACAAATCAATCAAATGCTGCTTCTTGTTACCAACTCTTAAAAAGTTTAATGGTAGATAGATAGAGGAAGCTGAAACAAAGGATGACTGATTGTGTTTGGGGATTTTCCTTGCATTTAATGTCCCAGTGCACTCTCTTTTTTTGGTCACTCACTTGAATAACTAGAAGTTGATGGTACTGAGCTTATAGAGTATGTTCCAGTGATTTCATTTGACTTAGATTTTTCATAAATGATCATTCTGAGAATAGAACGTTGCTATCTGACTTTGAATTTCTTGTACCCAGGGCATCTCTTTGAGTTCAGATTCTGTAATCTAAATGCTTCTGCTGGACATAAAATATTTGGGACAGAAAGGTAACATGGTATGGTGGAAAGAATACTCCCTTTGTAATCAGAAAACCCATGTTCAATGTCTGTCTCTCCCACTTACTCCTCATCTTGGGTGAGTCACAACCTCTCTGGAGCTTAGTTTTCTCTTCTATAAAATAAGTGGTTTAGATTAGATCACCTCCAAGGCCCCTTCTACTTCTAAGACCTATAGTTCCCTGGCAGTTTTTTTTTCTTGTATATCTATGTATTTGTTTTGTTTTCTGGGTTTTTTTGTTTGTGTGGTTTTTTTGCAGGGCAGTGAGGGCTAAGTAACTTGCCCAGGGTCACACAGCTAGTAAGTGTCAAGTGTCTGAGTCCAGATTTGAACTCAGGTCCTCCTGAATCCAGGGCTGGTGCTTTATCCACTGTGCCACCTAGCTGCCCTATTCATAGTGGGGTTTTTTTGTTTTGTTTTGTTTTGTTTTTTTTTTAGTGAGGCAGTTGAGGTTAAGTGACTTGCCCAGGGTCACACAGCTAGTAAGTGTTAAGTGTCTGAGGCCGGATTTGAATTCAGGTACTCCTGACTCCAGGTCCGGTGCTCTATCCACTGAGCCACCTAGCTGCCCCTGTTCATAGTGTTTTAAAGTATTCAAAGCACTTTGACCAAATTATCTTATTTAAAACCTTACGATAACTCTGTGGAGTAGGTACTACAGGTATTGTTAGGCCTGTTTTACAGATACAGAAACTAATACTGAGAGAGGTCAAAGTGACTATGGTCACAGAGTACTAATACTTCCCCTAAAGAAAGGATTTGAACCTTGGTTTTGCCAAGTCCTTTTCTCTCTTAATGAATAATTTAGTTACAGAAAGGCAAGAATATCAAAATACTCAAATAATACTCAGTATTTAATACTCACATACTAGTTAAAGGAATATTAAGTATTTTAAATTCCATACATTAGAAATTATTAGTTTGGGGCAGTTTTCTTCTTTCAAGCATCTGTTGCCACTGGTGGTGTGGGGAGAGTTTGGAGGTGGAAAGTCTAAAGAGGTCATTCTTATCATCATTAAGCCTTTATTAATCATGGATAATTTTTATTATTCATTTTAATTAATCATTGATAATTTTGATACCCCTACTCAAATTAATCTGGATTCAGGTTTTTGTGATTTAATGGGTATCAGTGGTCATAATAGTGAATTAAGCTGAATAGCATTAAGTTTAAGTTAGGTATCATAACGCTAGTTCTGAGGATCTGTAAATTTTCACTTCTTTCAAGGTGGTATCATCTAAGGAGAGGTATGGGCACTGCCCTCCCGATCTATGGTCTGGTCTGTGAGTGATCACAAGTACCCTTTTCTACCCTGGACCTGTGACAGAGGTTCAGGCTCCCCTGAAGCTGCACTCTCTCCTGTGTTAATGCTTCTCTTCACCCTGGGATTGTGAACCAGAACTGTGCATGAGCAATGCAACTGAGCCCTGCACCCAGTGCCATGAAAAGCCCCCTGCAATTCCCTTCTGACCAGTTGTCTGACCCCCTTATTATCTGTGGGCTGAGAGTTCCAGAAGCTACAACTGCCCATTCAGTTACTCCTCCACAGCCTGCTTCTGGCTTACCAGGGTGAGGTCTGTGCTGGACTGTGCTCCACTCTCACCCTAGTGAGACAGACCTTTCTGCCGACCTTCTGAGTTGTCTTGGGCTAGAAAATTATTTGGTTCTGCCCCTTCAGAATTCATTTTGAGGCATTATTTTATTTTAGTTTATTTTTAAAAATAATAAATATTTTTATTTATAATTTGGGGTTCCAATTTTTATCCCTCTTTCCCTCCCTCCCCTCCCCCCTCCCTGAGGTGGCAAGCAATCAGATATGGGTTGTACATGTATTGAGGCATCATTTTAAAGTCATTCAGAGAAGAATTTGGGATAGGTCAGAGGAGTCTCCCTGCCTTGACTCCCCCATCTTGGCTCCACCCCATTTTTATTAATCACTTGCTAGTGATTAAGAGACCCTCTGCTAAGCTCTTGTGATACAAACATAAAAGGCAAAAACATAGCCCTTTCTTTAGGCGCTCCCATTCTAATGGGTGAGACAGTGTATGTACAAATGGGAGGGGGTCTCAGTGGGAGGTGGACAGTGGACATCAGGAGAAGCTCCTTCCTTGAAGATGGGCAGACTTGGAATTTGAAGGAAACCAGGACAGTTAGTAAGTGGAGATGAGGATGGAGAACATCCCAGGCATTGGGGATAGCCAGTGAAAAGACACAAAAATTAGACATGGAGTGCCATGTTTGGGGATCTGCAAGGAGTCCAGTGTCACTGGGTCATAGAATCTATGGAGAGGAGAAAAGTATAAAAAGACCAGAAAGGTAGGAAGGGACGAGGTTGTGATAACTTTGAAAACTAAATGAAAGATTTTACAGTCGATCTTGGAGGTAATAGGGAGCTATTGGACTTTATTGAGAAGGGGTGGTATCGTCAGACCTGTGCTTTAGGAAAATCGCATTGACAGCTGAATGGAGGATAGATTAGAGTGGAGAGGGACAATGCAGAGAGATCAAATAGAAGGCTTTTCCAATAGCACAGGGAGAGATGATGAGGGGAAAAGAGAGATATTGCAAAGGATAAAACAAGACTTTTGGAAACAGATTGGATGTGTGGGGTGAAGTGAGGAGTGGAAGAGAACACGAGATGGTGATCCTGGGTGATTGGGAAGATTGTGTGATAGCAACACACAATTTAGGGAGAGTCCTTTGTTTTGCAGAGTAATCACAAGAGGCCCTTGGGCGGTTCTGTTCCCTGGCAGACCGTTGTGTGAAGGGTCAGTCTGTCGAACACCAGCCTTAGCCCAGGGACATGTGCTTTGAGTGCTCCTGACTTGTGAAATGGAAAATTTCAAGCGATAATCTAACTTCATTTAAAAAAGAAAGAAAGAAAGAAAGAAAGAGCTAGAAAGCACAAACTAGAAGAAAAAAAAGAATGAGTATTACTGATGAGTTACAGGTCATGGAAATGAAGAGGCTCATATGATTGTAAGACCAACAGGAGTCAGTGGAGAAGTTCAGGGGAGTCAGAGCATCTGGGTTCACGAGATGGCTTTTGATACTAACTAGGTAGTTGAGTGGACATGGGTGCTGGACCTGGAGTTAGGAAAGCCTGAAATCCTACCTCAGATCTGACTGTTTACCAAGATGTGACCCTGGGTAAATCACTTCACCTTTCATAGCTTTATTCCTCATGGAAATACTAATAGCACCTGAGCAGGTAGGTGGCATAGGTTAGTCAGGAAAATTTGAGTTCAAATCTGGCCATAGACGCTTTTATTTTTTGGTGAGGCATTTGGGGTTAAGTGACTTGCCCAGGGTCACACAGCTAGTAAGTGTCAAGTGTCTGAGGCTGGATTTGAACTCAGATCCTCCTGAATCCAGGGCTGGTGCTCTATCCACTGCGCCACCTAGCTGCCCCCATAGACACTAGGTGTGTGACCATGGGAAAGTCACTTCACCCTTTTTGGTTTAGTTTCCTCATCCATAAAAATGAACTGGAGAAGGACATGGCAAACCACTTCAGGATCTCTGCCAAGAAAACCCCAGATGGCATCATGAAGAGTCAGACATGGCTGAACAACACTGGGCACTAAGGCTGCCCTCAGTATCCTAGGTATTGTCTACTTCTTTCTCCTTCTTCAGGAAGAAACACACTAAGGCAGTGTGGTACAATGGATTGGAAGCTGGTTTCAAAACCTGGAGGATCTAGATTCATATCCCTCTGACTCTGCTGACAAATGTTAGGCAAGTATCTTAATCTCTCAGTACTTGAGGCAACTTTCTAAGGCTCTAAGTTGCAGAGCAGGTGCTACCTGCATCAGTAGAATGACTTTCCTCATCCAAGAATTTCCTATGTCAATAAAATCACAAGTTTAATGCTTATTCCTTCTTCATCTGCAGAAATGAAGAGTTTAGACCAGACAACACCTTGGTTCCTTTCCAGCTTGAAGTCTTTAATCTGTGTGGCCTTGGACTAGTCACTTAATCAATTTTCTCATCTGTAAAAATAGAAGCTGGAAAGGGTAGATATTGGACTCCTAAGGTGCCTTCAGCTGTAAAAATTCCATTTTCCTTCGGCCCTGCTTCAGGCGCATGCTAACTTCTCCGATTATCATAACAAGCTAATGTATTTTTGAATGTCATCATCATCTTTGCATCTGTCAGGCCAAAGAGCAAATGGAGCCGAGGCATACTTCTTTGAGAGATTTATCTCCTGGAGGTTTTTCACGATGGCCCTCCATACATGAAATTGTATCCATTGATCTGCGTTGGGGGGTTGGAGACTACTCTCAAAACCCAGGCTCTTGCCTTTGAAGATTTTCCAGTGATTTAAATTTTTAAGACCAAAATATTTTTATTATTTAAAATTCATTGACACAAAGCTCCTTTGATCAACCAACTGTAGCCCTTTCTTTTTATCTAGTCTGGTAATCTAGAATTTAAAATAAAGCTGGATGAATGCCTTCAAACTCTGAAGCCTTGGATGCACTTATATGACTGACTGCTGAACTGCCTCTTCGCCTAAATTCAACTGGTTTAAAAAGTAGTAGTGCTTGTTTTTTAAAGCAACAGACCCCAGCAATCACACCATCTGATTTATTCCTTTTGGGGTAAACAGTCTCTTTATTGATTATTTTTTCTCCACACTATATTGCAAAGTTGCTTTGTTTTGTTTTTTATGATTTTATTGATGTCTTTTCCTACTACACCTTCCTTTCCTGCCTTTCCTCACCCCATCAAATTCTTGCTTATAACAAAGAAAAACAAACAAGCAAAATTGACCCGTGAAGTGGCCCTGTCCGATAGCATTCACTCCTTGCTGTCTCTGTAGTTCCTCACCTCTCTATGGACATGAAGGAAGTAGGTTTTATCATCTGTCTCCTGGGACCAGTATTACCAAAGTGGGTCTGAGTTTAGCTGCCTCTTAGTGTTGTTTTCATTTATGTTATTATAAACATTGGGTATATCTCCCATTTCAGTTTATGTTACTGCATGTTCATTAATTCATAAAAGTCTTATGATGTTTCTCTGAGTTCCTGATATTTGTCACTTCTTTTTATTTATTTCTTCATGCATTCATTCATTTATTTGTTTGTTTGTTTTTGCAGGGCAATGAGGGTTAAATGACTTGCCCAGGGTCACACAACTAGTGTCAGGTGTCTGAGGTCAGATTTGAACTCAGGTGCTCCTGAATCCAGGGCCAGTGCTTTATCCACTGTACTACCTAGCTGCCCCCTATTTGTCACTTCTTGTAATGAAATGCTTAACACTACCACCCCCTGCCCCTCAGGCTTATAGTCCAGGAGTCATCCTGGATTCCTCACTATCTCTCACCTCCCATAGCCAAGCTGTTGCCAAAGTCTGCCTATTTCACCTTTACAATATCTCCCGAATATGCTCCCTTCTCTTTTCTGACACAGCCACCACTCCAGTGTGTCTGGACTATTGCAATAGCCTGCTGGTGGGTCTGCCTGCCCCAACTCCAATCCATTCTCCATTTGGATGTTAAAATGATTTTTTAAAATTCAAGTCTGACCAAGTCTACCTCCTCCTACTCAATAAATTCCAGTGGCTCCCTATTGCCTCAAGTATCTAATACAAAATGTTCTGTTTGGCATTCAAAGTACTTCATAAGCCAGCCCTCCCACCTTTCCAGTCTTCTTACATTTAATTCCCTGACAGGTACTTTTTGCTCCAGTGACACTGGCCTCCCGGCTGTTCCACAAACAAGACACTCCATCTCTCAGCTCTGGACATATTCCCTGGCTGTCCTCTATATCTGGAATGCTCTTCCCCTTCCACTTGAACTACTGACCTCCCTGGCTTCCTTTAATAAGCCCCAACTAGGGGGCAGCTAGGTGCCGCAGTGGATAAAGGACCTCTGGATTCAAGAGGACCTGAGTTTAAATTCTGCCTCCGACACTTACTAGCTATGTGATCCTGGGCAAGTCACTTAATCCTCATTGCCTGGCAAAACAACAACAACATGTCCCAACTAAAATCCCACCTTCTACAGGAAGATTTTCCTAACCCCTCTTAATTCCAGTGCTTTCCCTTTCTAAATTATGTCCTATTTGTTCTGAATATAACTTGTTTTGTATATATTTGTTTGCATGCTGTCTCCCCTATTAGATTATAAGCTCCTTGAGGTCAGAGACTGTCTTTTGCCTCTTTCTATCCCCAGTGCTTAGCATAGTATCTGGAATATGGTAGGTGCTTTAGTAAATGTTTATGGATTTTTTTTTGTTTTTTGTTTTTCTGGTGAGGCAATTGGGGTTAAGTGACTTGCCTAGGGTCACACAGCAATAAATGTTTATTGAATTGAATAGAATGCCTTTAAATACATCACCCTACACCTTATTTAGCCATTTTCCTATCACTGGGTACTCATTTTATTTCCACTTGTTTAATACAGCCAAAAAATGCCTTTATTAATATTTTTACATATATGGTACTCTTCTTTGTACTGTCTGCTGATTTCTAAGGTGTAAATGGTCATACAGAAAACTGAACAGTTAGCCCACTAAAGCCAATTAGAACTGGCTCCATCACACTCTTGCTTGGGGGTATTTTCTCTGGACCTTCTTTGTTCTTTGTAATTGGACAACATTCTCTTTTGATTGCTTTTTGGCACTTCTTTTTTCCATGTGTATTGTAGAAGTCATTGTAAACATTGTTTTCTTGGCTCTGCCTACTTCACTTTGTATCAGTTCATGTAAGTCATGTAAGTTCATACTTCCCTGTATTCATTATATTTATTGTTAAAGCACAGAGATGCTCTATTATATTCATGTTCCACAACTTGTTTAGCCATTCACCAGATCCAAGTTTTGCCCATTTTTGTTTGTTTGTTTGTTTGTGGGGCAATGAGGGTTAAGTGACTTGCCCAAGGTCACACAGCTAGTAAGTGTCAAGTGTCTGAGTCTGGATTTGAACTCAGGTCCTCCTGAATCCAGGGCCGGTGCTTTATCCACTGAGCTACCTAACTGCCCCTTTTGCCCATCTTTTAAAGCCTTTTCATTTGCAGCCATCACCCTACAACCTTCCTTGATTTTTACTACCCCCACAAGTTGTGTGTATATATATATACTGTTATGTGTATATATATTATTATAGTAGTTGTTCAGTCATGTTTAACTCTTCATGTTCCCATTTGGGGTTTTCTTGGGAAAGATACAGGAGTGGTTTGCTGTTTCCTCCTCCACTGGATTAAGGCAAATGGGTTAAGTGACTTGCCCAGGGTCACACAGCCGGTAAGTGTCTGAGACCAGATTTGAAATCAGGTCTTCCTGATTCCAGGCCCAGTGTTCTACCTACTGAGCCTCCTAACTGCCTCCAAAATGTATATTTTTATACATACATATGTATATCTATATGTATCTATGTGTATATATTGTGTTCCTTGGTAGATTATAAGAAGCTTATTGAAGGCAGGGACTGTATCTAATTTAAACTTGGAATAGCCACAAACTTCTTGCACAAAATTCTGCACATAGCAGGTTCTTTTTTTTTTTCTTCTTTTTTTTTTGAGTGAGGCAATTGGGGTTAAGTGACTTGCCCAGGGTCACACAGCTACTAAGTGTTAAGTGTCTGAGGCCGGATTTGAACTCAGGTACTGCTGACTCCAGGGCTGGTGCTCTATCCACTGCGCCACCTAGCTGCCCCCATAGCAGGTTCTTAATGAAGATTTCTGGAAAAATTCAAATTATGTTAAATTATATTATAATTATAATTAAATTATATTAACATTATTCAGCAGAAGCTTTGTCTGAATGGATTGAGACTCCTCTGTGCTTTATGATCTGTGCTTAAGGGGAATGACATTAATATTTCTTGGATGACTGAGTTACTGATAGTGCCTGTGGGTCATGATTCTGAACACAGGGCTACAACTAAAGATATTAAAGGTGTTGGAATTGAGCTGAACCTATATTAAATCCAGAACATGCTTTGTGAGGAATTTTTGGATCAGAATTCTTGATATTAGTTCATATAAGGAAAGCATGACATAATCCTGTTGAAAACTGTATTATTGAAATTCATTTTATGATGTTTAGAGAAAAAAGAACAGGCCCTTTAGAGTCACCTGAAGCAGGGTACTCATTAATAGGTAGAGTGTTAGTGTTAAAAATTATGAAGATTTTATTATCCCTTTCATTAGTATGTAGCTGTTAGGGAAGTAGTAGATGGTCTAGCACTGGACCTGGAGTCAAGAGGATTTGAGTTCAAGTCCAGATTAAAGTAATGACTTACCTAGGGTCATACAGCTATTTAACCTCTATTTGCCTCAGCTTCCTCAAATGGGAGTAATAATAGTACCCACCTCTCGAGGTAGTTGTGAGGATCAAATGAGATATTAGTAAAAGTGTCTAGCACAATGTCTGGCACACAGTGGACAATATATAAATGCTTATTCTCACCCTCCCTTCCCCTGTAGCCAATCATAGAGCATTATTATTTTTTTTTTAATCTCTGGTATTTAAAATGGCATAAGCAGGGGCAGCTAGGTGGCGCAGTGGATAGAGCACCGGCCCTGGATTCAGGAGGACCTGAGTTCAAATCCGGCCTCAGACACTTGACACTTACTAGCTGTGTGACCCTGGGCAAGTCACTTAACCCCAACTGCCTCAGCAAAACAAAACAAAACAAAATAAAATGGCATAAGCAGAATCATGATATCCTGGTAGACATCAAACACTAAGTCACAAGGACCCTGGATTGGAAAAGAACCCTGGGTATCATCAGGTATGGTCTGGTTCTAACCCATACATCTCTCCTTAATTATTAGCAGCTCATATTTCTCTTGGCCCTTTTTACTTTCTCTTATAATTATTCCACAAGCCTTATCTTCCCTACTAGATTGAAAGCTCCAGGAGGACCTGAGTCCATGTATTTTTTTTTTTGGTGAGGCAACTGGGGTTAAGTGACTTGCCCAGGGTCACACAGCTAGTAAGTGTCAAGTGTCTGAAGCTGGATTTGAACTCAGGTACTCCTGAATCCAGGACCAGTGCTCTATCCACTGCACTACCTAGCTGCCCGAGTCCATGTATTTTTCCATTTCAGTAGTCTTCATTGGGGCTTAGAGGGACTTAGGTGCTGGATTGAAAGGGGAGGTGGCATGGGGAAATATCAGATAAGAGCTATAGCTTGTCTACCAAATTCTTTAGGAAGAAGGGAGTTAGTTACAATGGGCTTCAAGCTAGCTATATGAAAAACCCTTGTTTGGAAAGAGACCAACCCAGACTGAGGCAATTGTGTGACCTGATTTTTTTTTTCTCTGTTTTTTTTTTCTGTTTCTGTCCTGTAAGAGAAAGGATGAAATTAAGGGAAAGTCAGCTTAATGCTGATGCTGAACTGGGACAGATAAATAGCTGAAAGTCAAGTCAGGTCAAGTCAGAAGGCACAGAGGCAAAGAGAAGCAATAATGAAGCTTTGGTTTGCTGCCTTCAGGAGCTCACAGCTGAAGCTGTCCACTTCCCTGGAAAACTCCATTGGAGAAGAGATGTTTTGCTGAAGTTTAAAGTATAACTTTTCCCCTTTTGGCCCTACTATGATGATCCAATTGGTTCCATCCATTAGATCTGGGGGCCAGCAAATTATAGCCAAATCCAGCCTGCTTTTGTAGGGTCCTTAAGCTGAGATTGGTTTTTACATTTTAAATACAATAAAATTTTGCTTCAAATTGTAAAAACTTTTCTTGGCTCAAAGGCCATACAAAAGTAGGCTGCTGTTCATAGTCTGCTTACCCCCCCCCCCACCAGGGGTCCCCCAGCCCCTTTCAGTGGGTCCTTAGTCAAAACTGTTGTAAATACACCTCCCTTTTCCAACTTCGTATCTGTGTGAGGCTGGATTTTCTTATATACCTGAATCAAAACAAAACCTCACAACAGATTGAATGTAGAAACATATATGAAAAACCAGCTGTCTTCTCTTAAACCACACATTAAAGAGATTTTTTAAATGTGCTATTCTTCTCATTAAATCTTTTTTGGTTTGGAAAATACAGTTTTAAAAAATAAAAATGTTATTATTTATTAACATGTGATAGGTTTATTGTTCTTATACATGACAATTATTTTTTAATTTATCAAATTTAATATCTAATATGCTAAATATCAAGAGCTATAACCCACATAAACAAAAGCCCTTGAGGGTCTGAAATAATTTTCAAGAGTATAAAAAAGTCCAGGGACCAAAAAGTTTGAGAACTCTTGCTCTAGATGGTTATTAAAGGGACTTAATTAGAATAGGCTTAGTCCCTTGGAGTCATAAAACTGTCCTCCCCTCCCCTACTTCCCCTTCCTCCCTTCCAACGTCCAGAGGTGGAAGGTTCTTGTCTTCAGGAGGTGTGCTAAGCTGGATGAGGGGGAAGCACCTTCAATTTCCTTCACTGGATGGTTCATCTGCTGAGGTCCTTCTCCTATATTGGGGTCAGAAGCTTGCAGAGGCCTGAAATGAGCAGAAAGCAGATGAGAAAGGGAGGAAGGAAAAAGGGAAGGAAAGGAGAGAGGAGAGAAGAGGGGAGAGGAGAAGAGAAGAGAGGATGGGAGAGAAGGGGAAAATAGAGGAGAGGAGGGAAGAGAAGGGGAAAGGGGAGAAGAGAGAAGAGGGGAGAGAAGGGATTAGTAGAGGAGAAGGACTAGTTAGCAAGACCTGAGTTCCATCTAGCAGTATATGCTAAGTCCATAGTATTAAAGGACCTCTAATTGATGCTGGCAGCAATGTAAAGCAGCAAGTGGTATGGACTCTTGGGTACTTGAGATGACTGGAATCTGTGAACAAGGCCTTGTATTGCAGCTTAGACTTATCCCTTTTTTTAAAAACAGAAGGGGGAGGTACCACCAAACACCTATCAGATTGGCTAATATGACGAAAATGGAAAATACTAAATGTTGGAGAAACTGGAAAAATTGGAACACTAATGTCTTGTTGGTGGAGTTGTGAACTGATCCAATCATTCTGGAGAGCAATTTGGAACTATGCCCAAAGGGCTATAAAACTGTGCATACCCTTTGACCCATCAATATCTCTATTATAATATCTCTGTTATCTATTATCTCCAAAAGAGAGATAAAAAAGGGTGGAGGACCCACATGTAAAAAAATATTTATAGCTGCTTATTTTGTGATGGCAAAGAATTGGAAATTGAGGGGATGCCCATCAATTGGGGAATGGCTGAACAAGTTGTGGTATATGAATGTAATGGAATGTTATTGTGTTCATTATATGAAATAATAAGCAGGCAGATTTCAGAAAAATCTGGAAAGATTTACATGAACTGATGCAGATTGAAGTGAGCAGAAGCAGGAGAACATTGTATGCAGTATCAACAACATTGTGTGTTGATCAACTGTGATAGACTGGACTCTTCTCAGCAATACAATGATCCAAGACAATTTCAAAAGACTCATGATGGAAAATGCTCTCCACATCCAGAAAAAAGAACTGGAAACCTGAACACAGATTGAAGCATATGGTTTCTACTTTTTTTTCTTTTTTGAGGTTTTCCCCTCGTGTTCAGATTCTTTTACAACATGACTAATGCACAAATATGTTTAATGTGATTGTATATATATAACCTATATCAGATTGCTTGCTGTCTTGGGGAGGGGAGAGAAAAATTTGAAACTAGAAATCTTATAAAAACAAATGTTGAAAACTATTTCTACATGTAACTGGAAAATAATAAAATACTTTTATGATTTAAAAAACAGGAGCGGGGGCAGCTAGGTGGTGAAGTGGATAAAGCACCAGCCCTGGATTCAGGAGGACCTGAGTTCAAATACGACCTCAGGCACTTAACACTTACTTGCTGTGTGACCCTGGGCAAGTCACTTAACCCCAATTGCCTCACCAACCCCCCCCCCCAAAAAAAAACCAGAGTGGGGGCAGGGCCACCAAGGCAGTGCGGTTTCCTTAAAGCTTTCCAGCAATTAAGAGAGCCATTGTCAGAGTCAGCTGGGTCTGACTGCTTCTCCTTCATCATCTGATTCCATGCTTTCAATTTGACCTCTATGGGAATGTCTCCTGGCTATTTATCTTCAACTTTGACCTCTCTTCTAAACTCTAGACCCACATTTCCATCTGTCTACTAGACCACAGGATTGTAGATCTTAGATTTAAAGCTGGGAAGGAACTTCAGAAATTATATAGTCCCTCATTTTATTCATGAAGGACCAAAAAGGTTTAAGTTACTTGACCAAGTTCACACAGAGAGTCAGGTCCAGAGTCAGTATTTGAACCCAGTTCCAAATCTACACAATCTCTGTCTCCACTTAGATGTTTCATTGAAAATTTCAAACTCAACATTCTGACCCTGTTCTTTCCCAGAAAGCTGCTTTTCCCTGACCTTTCTGTTTCTGTCACTGTTTGCTGAATGGATGAGAGATCTGGACTGGAGAGATTTCCAACACCAGGTTTTGTTCAGTTATCGTTTACTTATAGAGAATGCTATTGTGTGCAAAAACACCTGTCTCCAACCCCCCTATTTTCTGCCTCTTGTTTTGCTGATAGTACCAGCATACCTTGGAGATGTTGCAGGTTTGGTTCCAGACCAGCCCAATAAAGCAAATAACGCATTAAAGTGAGTCACACAAATTTTTTGGTTTCCCAGTGTATAAAAAGGTTATGTTTATACCATACTGTATGTAGTCTCTTAAGTGTGCAGTAGTATTATGTCTAAAAATTTACATATCTCAGTTTAAAAATTCTTTATTGCTAAAAAATGCTCACCATAATCTGAGCCTTCAGGGTCTTGCCTTGATGTTGATGGCCGCTGATGGATCAGGGTGGTAGCTGCTGAAGGTTGGGGTGGCTGTGACAATTTCTTAAAATAAGACAACAATGAAGTTTTCCACTTGGATTCACTCTTCCATTCACTTGAACACTTAGAGCCCATTGTAGGGTTATTAATTAGCCTAATTTCAATATTGGTGTGTCTCAGGGAATAGGGAGGCTGGAGGAGAGGAAGGATACAGGTAGTGGCAGGTCAGAACATACACATTTATCGATTAAATTCACCATCTAATATGAGTGTGGTTTGTAGTGCCCTAAAACAATTATAAAAGGTCATTGATCAAAGATCACCATAACAGAGACATGATGTGAGCACATGCTGTTGGAAAAAATGGTGCCGACAGACTTGCCTGACACAAGGTTGCCATAAACCTTCAATTTGTAAAAAAAAAATGCAAAATCCGCAAAATGCAATAAAGCAAAGTACCATAAAATGAGGTGTGCCTGTAATTGAATCCGTTCTACCGTGGCTGCTGGAAAGAGCATGACTTCACTCACCATTCCTGTTACTCCTAGGACCAAAAGCCTCTACCCTAGATAATATGTGTTGTCTCCCCCATTAGAGTGTAAGCTCTGTGATGACAGGTACTATTGCTAGCACTTCAGGCCAGCACCTGTCATATTTTAAAAATTGCTTATTCATTCATTTGGTACTAGTTAAGAAATACAGAGGCACAGAGGCTGATAAATGGAATAGATTAGATACATCATATATAGAAGAAAAGAAGCACAGTAACTTGGTGTTTGATAAACTCAAAGACCCCACAGCAATAGGGCAAAAACTCACCATTTGACAAAAACTGTTGGAAAAATAGGAGTACTGTCTGGTCAAAACTAGATTATAGACTGTTAAGGCTAAAATTCTAGCTAGTCTGTCTAAAATATCTAATGAGTGGTCGCCAATAAATTATAAGCTTTAGCAAGAGTTAGACTTTTAAGCATTTTTTAAGGAGATTAAGAATTTGATAGAGAGAGAAAGGCCTAGATTCCTATCTATTAAAGGGAGAGCGCATTTCTAGCTCCCTTCTCCGCCGGAGTCCTCAGGAAAGAGAGTGAGACTGAGTGCCAGTCTCTTCCTTCTTCCTCCCACTAGCCAACGTCACTTCCTGACACCAAAGAAAAGACTCCTGGTCTTGCCCTCAAAGACCTTCACTTCATGGGCGGATGTTCAGTAGGAAGTTTATGATTCAGGAGAGATTAGAGCTGAAGCTATAGACCTGGAAATCATCTACATATAAATAATAGGTGAGTTCATGGCAGCTAATGAGAAGGCTGAGAGTGTAGAGAGAGGGCCCAAAGCAGAGTCATGGAGTACACCCACATATAGAGATGGAATAGGGCTGATGATAACTCAGCAAAGGAGAATGGCAAGGGGTGTCCAGACAGGGAGGAAGAGAACCAGAGGAGAGTTGTGTCAAAAATCCCTAGGGGGAGATGGTATCCACGCAAAGGGAGTGGTCAGTGGGTCAGATGTGGCAGAAAAGGCTATATTTGGCAGCTAAGAGATGACTGATAACCTTGGAGAAAGCACTTTTAGTTGAGTAATAAGGTCAGATGTCAGATTGCAAGCTGAGAAATGAGTGAAGAGATGAAAGTGAAGGGAAAGTGTGTAAACTACTTCTGTTAAGGTGATAGCTTGAAGGGATGGTAGAGTTGAGTTGATATTAGCATAGAGATCAGGCCAGTTTTTAAGTCTAAAAGTGACTTGGGAGATGGTGGAAGGGGTTGGCTCATCCAAAGAATCGACAGACACCAGCTCCCATGTCAGAACTACTTGCTAATTGGCTGCCAGACTTGGTTTGGTTCATACACCTTCTTCACAGGATTATTGTGAGGGAAAGTTCTCTTCAAGCCTTTAAGGACCCGATAAAGCTGAGTTATTGTTAAACTGAGTAATTTGGACTGAATGATCTTCAGAGTTCCCTCAAGCTAAAATATGATATGATTTCTAGGAGGGTGTGAGACACCCATCCTTGGGAGGGAGAAGAAAGTGTTAGCTGAATAAAACAGTCCCCTTGGCTATGCCCAGATTATCATCTCAGTCATGACGACATATAATATTAGAATCAAATGGACTCTTCCATCTCCTTTATCCTACATACCCATCCCGGTTCTTAGTCCTGTTGTTTCTAGTCCACAGTGTAAATGTCCTCCTTCAAGTTCATATCTCTTCTCATCTAGATTGTTACAATAGCCTCTTTTTTTTTCCTCATGTAAAAACATGTAAAACTACATTTTCCTACATGTAAAAACAATTTGCAACATTCACTTTTTAAAGTTGAATTCCAAATTTTCTATAATAGCGTCTTTTTTTTGGGGGGGGTGGGGTAGGGCAATGAGGGTTAAGTGACTTGCCCAAGGTCACACAGCTAGTGTCAAGTGCCTAACTGGATTTGAACTCAGGTCCTCCTGAATCCAGGGCCAGTGCTTTATCCACTGCGCCACCTAGATGCCCTCTTATAATAGCCTCTTAAAAGGCCTTCTTTCTTCTGTTTTTTCCCCCCTTTCCAATCCATCGTCCGCATAGTTGCCCTGAAATTTTTACTGTTTCCCATTACCTACCACAAAAAGTGTTTAACTTGTGATCATGGTATTCAAGGCCTTCTACAATCTGGTTCCAACCTGTATGTCAGCCTTATCTCAACTACCTTCCTCTCTACACTCTAGATTCCAGCCAGATGAAGCCATTCACATCTCCAATTTCTTGACCTACCATCTCCATGCCTTTGCCTATGCTGTCCCCTATACTTAGAATGGATTTCCTATTTACCGTCAACTATTGAAATCCCTCCCATTCTCCAAGGCCCAATCCAGATGCCATCTTCTTCATGAAGCCTTCTCTAGCCATATGACTGAGAGCCCTCCCTCCTATTTGGTGTAACATTTTTTCTTTTCTTTCTTTTTTTTGGGGGGTGGGGGTGGGTGGGCAGTGAGGGTTAAGTGACTTGCCCAGGGTCACACAGCTAGTAAGTGTCAAGGGCCTGAGGACAGATTTGAACTCAGGTCCTCCTGACTCCAGGGCCAATGCTCTATCCACTGTGACACCTAGCTGCCCCTCTAATCCATTTTTTTAACCTTTACATCCCTAGGACCTAGTAAGACAATAGACTTTAATAAATATTTGTTGACTTGAATTTTAAAAGGGGAATATTTCAGCGGCATTCGTTAGAATAATAGATCATGCTGAGGAGTGGAGCCAAGATGGTGGAGTAAAGGCCGCAAACACTCAGACTTTCTGACACAATTACTCAGAAAAACTCCAAACACAGACAGAAAACAATTCCTGGGTCAGCAGAACCCACAGAAAAATGGCTGAGATTATTTTTTAGTCGAGGACAGCTTGGAAGTTCGGCAGGAGGGGGAGCCGGGCTAGGAGTGGAGTTCAGCCCCTCAATCACGCCAACACAGATCCAGCCCCAGGCAGGCTGCACCATAGAAACTTACCTTGAACCTCTGAATCAGCTGCAGTGCCAGCATCTTATCTTCTGGAACTTAGCTCACAGTCTGGTGAGAGGGCTGAACGGCTGGCCAGGGTGGAGGGGGAGTCTGCAGGGTTATATGCAGGAGTTAAGGGGGGATTCGGATGTCCTTACCCCAGCAGGGAACCAGGAAGAAACCTTGAGTGATGGCAGCTCAGGTGGGGCAGGGGTGCAGACTCATCAGAGCTAACAACCAACAGCACACAAAGTTTAGCTGCCTGGTTAATTAGCAAGTTGGTCTGGGGTTATATACAGACCAGAGAAAAGGCCAGGCTGGTGAAGCAACTGCCCCTCATTAAATCATAACACCTGGGACCCCCTGAAGCTTGGGACAGTATGACCTGGAATCAGGACCCCACACTAAGAAGGAGTTAAAAGTCAAGTAAAAGACAGGCAAGATGAGCAGGCAGAGAAAGATGTGAACTATAGAAAGCTTCTTTAGTGACAAGGAAGATCGAGGTGCACCCTCAGAAGAAGATAGCAACGTCAGGGCTCCTACATCTAAAGCTTCCAAGAAAAATATGAATTGATCTCAGGCCACAGAGGTCCTCAAAAAGGACTTTGAAGATAAAGTTAGAGAGGTAGAGGAAAAAATGGAAAGAGATGTGAGAGTGATGCAGGAAACTCATGAGGCAGCTTGAAAAGCCAAATGGAAAAGGAGATACAAAAGCTCTCTGATGAAAATCATTGCCTGAGAATTAGGAGTGAGGGGCAGCTAGGTGGAGCAGTGGATAGAGCACTGGCCCTGGATTCAGGAGGATCTGAGTTCAAATCTGGCCTCAGACACTTGACACTTACTAGCCCTGTGACCCTGGGCAAGTCACTTAACCCTCATTGCCCTGTTAAAAAAAAAAAGAAAAAAAAAGAAAAAGAGAATTAGGAGTGAACAAATGGAAGTTAGTGACTTTATGAGAAACCAAGACACAATAAAGCAAATCCAAATGAATAAAAAAATAGAGAGCAATGAGGACATGCTGGAGGAATACTCAACCACATTTTTTTTTTTTTGTGAGGCAGTTGTGGTTACATGACTTGCCTAGGGTCACACAGCTAGTAACTGTCAAGTGTCTGAGGACAGATTTGAACTCAGGTCCTCCTGAATCCAGGGCGGGTGCTTTATCCACTGTGCCACCTAGCTGCCCCCCTCAACCACATTTTAAAAGACTTGAGGACAGAGATTCTTAACTGGGTATATGTGAACTGGCTTTTGTTGTTTGTCCTTCATTCTCAAAGAGGACCATGACATCAGGGTGATGTCATGATTTGCACTGAATCGGATCTAAGTGAAGCAGGGCTGTGCAGTGTCACCAGCCTCATTCTCTCCTCCAGAGCCATCTGGGTCCAGCCGCAAGATGTAGATCAGGATGACTGGAGATGGCCCCATTCAGTAGGAGACCTTGACGCTTTAAGCTAAGGTCTCAGTTTGCCTGAGGCAATACCCATTCAGTGATTAAGGCTAGATAAGCAATGAGCAATTAAAACTGTTTTGATAACTGCATTTCAGTATGATTGCTTTCCTTTGTAATCCTAGTATTTTATTTTATGCATTTAAATTCATTATTCTGAGGCTTCCCTAAACTGCTTAAGAGTTCCACCAAACAAAGGCTTATAATTTGTATTTTCCTCCAGCCCTACTTTCTTTAATTGTGCTTTGGCCACCAAACTTCCCTTTGGCCCATTGTCTCAGAATAACACCTTGGGGGGGGGGTGGCTAGGTGGCGCAGTGCATAGAGCACCGGCCCTGGATTCAGGAGTACCTGAGTTCAGATCCGGCCTCAGACACTTGACTTACTAGCTGTGTGACCCTGGGCAAGTCACTTAACCCCCATTGTCCAGCAAAAAACCCCCAAAAACCCAAAACCAAAAAAAAAAAAAAAAAAGAATAACACCTTCCAGGCCTTCTGGTCACCATTCTAGATTTCTCCTATTCAGCTACCTTCACAGATGCCATATCCCCAAATCCTGGGGAATATGGTATATGCCTTATATACCTGGGAACTCCATCACCCAACCTCCTCCCTAATGCCTCCCTCCATCCCCCCTGCATTCTGTGCCTCTCCTGGCTCCTTCAGCAGCCTCTTCCCAATTAGATTTTAAGTTCCTTAAGGGCAGGGACTGTCTTTTGTCTCCTTTTGTGTGTCCCTAGTACTTAGCACAATGCCAAGCACATAGTAGGTGCTTAATATTAATCAAGATTGATTGATCTACCCATCAAAAATTGTTTATTCACAAAGCAAAGACTTCCTGTCAGGATTGTCTGGCAAAAAGACAGACAAGGACAGGGACTGTTGTGTCTAGAAGTGGGATCCCTCTGTTTCTGTTACCACTCCATCTCTGCCCAGTATTCCTGGTTCTTTCAACCAACTTCAGGTCTTGAATCGTTCTCCTGAATCAAATCAGAATTCCAGAGGAATACTTGGGATTGCTGCCAGGCCTGGGCTTTCTTTCCACCCTGGCACACTTTCAATGGTTGTAACCAACCTGGCCATGCCTTTAGCACGGGTGCAGAAGAAAGATGGCTGATGGGGGCCCCAGGAGAGCCAGGGGCTGTAGCAGGATAGGGAGGAAAGATCCAGAAACACCTAGATTATCAGGTTCTTGGAACAGAAGCCAGCTTTTGTCAAGATTACTGTCTATGCAGGTGTGGTGCAGCCTGTTCGCCAGCTCACCATTCTGGTCTGGACTCAGATGTTCCCCAGTTTGCATGTGAGGGGATTTCCCTCATTACCCTGTAAAAGGAAAAGAAAATGGTTAAGCTGGGCAGGGTTGAAGAAGGATCGGGAGAGGAGGAAGGGGTTAGCTTCAAGGGATAATTTATGTTTAGAGGGAGTGGGGTGTCAGGATGTCAGGGTATTCCTGGATCCAGTTTTGAAATATTTTGGGGTCAAATGGAAATGGTGGGGCCCACACTAGGCCGTGAAGGTATACAGTAATTCTTAGGCCAAAAAAAAAAAAAAGAAGCCTACGGGTACTGTGCAGAAACCTTGTGCCAGTAGCAAATGTAGCACCAAAAATATCTGGGCAGTAGATGCCACTAGACAGTCCATAGTGGACGGCAGGTCATCTGGTCAAAGAATGGCATCTTTGGGGTAAAGGGAGATGGAGAGCAGCAGAGGCAGAACAGAAAAGTTGACTTAGAACTGGTGAGATGGGTCAGACCAAGGGCAGACATTGTGAGGAGAGAAACACCAGTTTATATCCTCCTATCTGTGCTCTCAAAGGTCTAGAGTTATTCAGAAAATTCCCAACACTGGATAAGCCCAAATGAATTCCTTAGTTGGCTTTGAAGTGTTGTGCTTTCCACATCTAAATATGAAGTACTTAGAAAACATCTTTCTGACCAAATAATCAAGTTCCACTGGAAAGACCTGCTGCAGACAATGCTGTAAATCAGTTTCCCTTCCCTTTCTGCCTCTGCAGATTAACTCCTCCCTAATCCATCCTGGGGATGCAGGGTATTACTTCTTAAACTAATGCAAAGCACCAGCCTGCACAGAGCTCTTCCTGGGAAAAGCTGTATCTTTCATATTTAGAATTTCATTGGCGAGGTCAGTTTGACCTCATAGGATCTTCTTTTCTAAATTAATAATAACAGCTAGTATTTATATAGTGCTTTAAGGTTTGCAAAGCGCTTTTACATATGACTCATTTGAGCCTCATAAATGACCTTGTGGGGTTTTTTATCTTTTCTTTTGCAACCTGGCTAATATGGAAACATGTTTTGCATGATTGCAGATGCATACTCTATTGCAAATTGCTTTCCTTCTGAAAGAGGGGGCAGAGGAGGGAGGGAAAGAATTTGGAACTCTAATTTTTAAAAAATTGTTTTTACATGTAATTGAGAAAAAAAACCAAATAACCCTATAAGTAGGTAGGTGCTACTATTATCTCCATTTTATAGAAGGAGAAACTGTGGCTCATAGAGTATAATGACCATCCAGGGTCACACAGCTGGTAAGTTTCAGAGGCAGAATTCAAACTCAAATCTTCTTGATTCCAAGTCTTGCATTCTTTTGTAGGATTGTAGATTAGGAGCAATAGTAAACAGTATCCAAAGGAAAAAAAAGACTAAATAAGTGAAAATAAGATACCAAGTTAGCAAGAAACTAGAAATTGGATTTTCTGCAGATGAATGTCAAATCTAGACTTAGTTTTTTCATCTGTAAAAGGAGGGGTTAGGACCTTATTAGTGTGAATAAGGAGTCCCCCGATGTAGTCACATGTATTAGAATGGTCACTATTTGAAGTTATAATTATGTAACATGAGATGGTTGGTTCTAGGCCATTGGAAATATACGGTGTGAATTTTAATAATGTGACCACTTGAGGAGGATTAAGGATTGGCAATAATATTAATAATAGTAGTGAACACATGTGATATGTATATTATTAGTATGTGTATATATGTATGTCTATATAAACATACTTACCCATACACATACCCACCCACACATACATATACCTTGATAGAGTGCTACCTACGTGCCAGGCACTATGCTTTACAGATATTTCATTTCATCCTTGCAACAACCCTGGGAGGTAGGTTCTATTATCATCTCCATTTTACAGTTGAGAAAATTGAGACAGACAGAAGTTAAGTGACTTGCCCATGGTCATACAGCTAGTAAGTGTCTAAGGCTGGGTTTGAACTCAGGTCTTCCTGACTCCAGGGCCTGCATTCTATTCATTATACCACCTAGCTACCTCTGCATCATCCTTGATTCCTCACTGCCCTTCACTCCACATACCCAATCAGTCACCAAATCTTGTAGATGGAGCAGCTAGGACCTCTTGTCTTCTCTTTAATCATATGGTTACCATGTTGGTCAGATCTCATCATCCCACCCATCAGGCTCTCATAATCTTGTCTGGACTACGGTTATTCCTTCCACATTGCAACTTTCCTCATTGCAGTTTTGATATATTGCAGGTTGGCATAAGAAATTAAATGGGAGTTTTGCAGAATCCACAGACAACACACAGAGCCCAGCAGACGACACAGAAAAGGTTTAGAAACTCAGAAATGCATACAATTTGTGTATAGTATTATATAATATCAACATACTTTATCTTTTAATGCTATACTAATTCAGACTTCTTCTCTGATATGAAGGGAGGGCCAAAAATTTTTATTTGGATTTTTCCAGATCGTGGGATTCCACGTTCCCCCTGTCCCCCCATGTGGAAGGAATAACTATTACAATATACTCCTGATCATCTCACTTTCTCCAGTCTTTCCCCACTCTGGTCTATCCTACTTATGACTTCCAAGTTAATATGCCTTTCTTCTCTTTTTCTTTCTTTCTTTCTTTCTTTCTTTCTTTCTTTCTTTCTTTCTTTCTTTCTTTCTTTCTTTCTTTCTTTCTTTCTTTCTTCCTTCCTTCCTTCCTTCCTTCCTTCCTTCCTTCCTTCCTTCCTTCCTTCCTTCCTTCCTTCCTTCCTTCCTTCCTTCCTTCCTTCCTTCCCTTTTCTTTCCTTCCCTTTTCTTTCCTTCTCTTTCCTTCTGTTTCCTTTCCTTTCCTTTTCCTTTTCCTTTTTCTTTTTCTTTTTTTTGCATAGCAATGAAGGTTAAGTGACTTGCCCAGGGTCACACAGCTAGTAAGTGTCAAGTATCTGAGGTCAAATTTGAACTCAGGTCCTCTCGAATCCAGGGCTGGTGCTTTATCCACTGCGCCACCTAGCTGCCCCCAAGTATTCCTAAAGCATGTCTCTTGACTGTGTTGGGTCCCTGCATTGTGTCCCTGCTTAAAAAGCTCCAGGGTTTCCCAGTTGTCTCTAGGATCAAATTCTAACTGCTGTGCTTCTCCTGTAAAGCCTTCACAACCTTGTTCCAATATACCTTTTCAGGCTTATTTTATAGTAAACCCTTTAATACGCTCCAGGGTCCAGACAAAATGGCCTTTTTGTGGTTCATTCTTTATGACATTCTCCTATGTCCCATTTCTGTGCTTTGGCATATTCCGACCCCTATGCCTGGAAGGTGCTCCCCACTCCCCTCCATCTCTCAGAAGCCCTGCTTTTCTTCAAGGCCCAGCTCAAGCTGGTTTTTTTGCATGAGGCCTTTTCAGAGCCCTTCCAACTGCTAGTGTTTCCCTCTTCCCCCAATTCCCTTGTATTTATCTGTGTGTGTGTGTAAAATCTTGAATATCTATTTTTATTGTGTGTATATATATATATATATATATATATAATTAAATTAAATTTAAAACATTTTTCCCCCAATTACATGCAAAGATTTTTTTTTGAGTTCCAAATTTTTCTCCCACCCTCCCTTCCCTCCCCCTTCCCAAGGCCAGCAAGCAATTTGATATAGGTTTGTATTTATATTTGTGTGTGTGTATGTATATGTATGTATATATATTTTTATATATATTGCATATACATATATATAATTTATTCATTTGTTTGTTTTTAAGCCAGTGTCCGTGTTGTTTTCCTCTCAATAGAATGTAAGCATCTTGAGGGCAGGGATGATTCGGTTTTGCGTTTGTATTATCTCTAGCACTTTGCACAGTGCCTGGTATGAACATAGTCACTTAAATGCCTCTTGATTGGTTGAAGTAGTACACTAGGCCTCTAAAATGGGGGCAGTTATATTTGTACTACCCACCTCCCAGGAATGTTGTGAGGAATTCAGTTTGAGATTATGGTTCATCCAGAGACTAGAAGCTACGGGCATAGTGGGAACTGAGTTCTCTTCCCTCTGCTGCCCATCCCACAGCACCAGCAGACTCTCTTCCAGTTCTTCTTTTTTTAAAAAATCTTAATACTATTTTATTTTTCTCCAGTTACATGTAAAGATAGTTTTCAACATTCATTTTTATAAAATTTCAAGTTCCAAATTTTTCTCCTTCCTTCCCTTCCCTTCCCTCCCCCCTCCACAAGACAGTAGCCAATCTGATATAGGCTATATATGTACAGTCATGTTAAACATATTTCCGCATTAGTCTTGTTGTGAAAGAAGAATTAGAAGAAAAGGGAAAATCCTCCCCAAAAAAGTGAAAATTGTAGGTTCGATCCTTGCTCTGATTCCAGAGTTCTTTCTCTGGATGTGGAGAGCATTTTCCATCATAAGCCTTTTAGAGTTGTCTTGGATCACTGTATTGCTGAGAAGAACTAAGTCTGTCACAGCTGATCATCACACAGTGTTGTTGTTACTATGTACAATGTTCTCCTGGTTCTGCTCACTTCACTTAGCATCAGTCCACTTAAGTCTTTCCAGGTTTTTCTGAAATCTGCCTGCTTGTCATTTCTTTTTTTTTTCTAATCTCTGTGTCTTTATACATAATATTCTTTTTTTTTTTTACATATAAGGTATTTTATTTTTTCTGTTACATGTAAAGATAGTTCTCAACTTTTGTTTATACAAGCTTTACAATTTCAGATTTTTCTCCCTCCCTCCCCCCTCCCCTAGACAGCAGGTAATCTGATATAGGTTATATCTATATATCTATATACATATACATATAGATGTGTGTGTATATATATATATACACACACACATATATACCCATAATAACATTAATCCTATTTCTGCATTAATCCTGTTATAAGAGAAAAAATCAGAGCAGTAATGCAAAACCTCAAAATAGAAAAAAAAAACAACAGGACCCAAAACAAAAGAAATAGTATGGTTTAATCTGCTTGTCATTTCTTACAGTATAATAGTATTCCATTACATTAATATACCACAATTTGTCCAGCCATTCTCCAATTGATGGGCATCCCCTCGACTTCCAATTCTTTGCCACCACAAAGAGAGCTGCTATAAATATTTTTGTACATGTGGGTCCTTTTTCCTTTTTTTATGATATCTTTTCTCCTTCAGTTCTAGCAGCTTCCCTTTTTCCCCCACTCACTCCACTCCAATTCTAATTCCAGAACCTGGGCCCCTTTCAGTTCTCCCATCCCTCAGTTTTGCTCTCTCTCCATAGAGGACCACCTTAACTGACTGTAGATTATTCTTGACACCTAGGAAAATCCAGAGAGAGAAAAGTGAGACACAAGGAGAGTTCTCATTACAGTAACATTGCTCTACTCCGACATTGCTGTGGAAACAAGGGCTTGGAGACAGTGAATTTTCTGCTGACTGAAGCTTATGGATTTAAAATTCTCCATTTTTTTCCTCCAATCCCTTTGATAAAATAATTTCTAACCTCTGTATACGTGATGGGACTTTTCTAATTAGAGCTTTCTCTACAAAACTACTGAGTTCAAACTCAGGAGATGTTCAGGAGCTATTGAAATATGTAGAGGCTGACAACTCATGACCATTGAGTTCTTGTGCCTGCTTTTAATAGTTTTTCTGTCTCCTCTCTTTTTCTCCCTTCTCAGCTGACAGTTTTCCCCTCTTGCTGCTTTTAGGGTACCTTTCAAAATTTAATCATGTTCCCTCCCTTTCCATTTTACTGTGGTCTAGAAAAGCGGAAAACTCAACTTATTAGAAGGAGGTGTAAGCAATCTTGCCACAAAATCATGAAACCTTGGGAACAGAACCAATCCAGATGTTTCCATGCTAAAGTCGATATACTCATCCATTAGAGGTTCATTTAAAAATCAGTCTGTATAATCTTTAAAATAGGGTTGAGGTGTAGGAGGAATAGACTGGGGTAGGGGGAAGAGGAGAGATGGTCTGGGGAGAGGTAGTTCACATGAAGGAAACAAGAAAAAAGTTTATGGAGGGGAGGGGAAGAGGGGGAAGGAATTGGGGAGTGAGTGAACCTTAATATCATCAGAATTGGCTCAAAGAAGGACTAACATACATACTCAAGTAGGTATAGTAATATATTTTTGCCCTGAGGGGGGGGAAGAGGGGAAGGAGGGAAGGGTAGATTGGGGGAGAGAGCAATAAAAAACAAAACACTTTTGAGGAAGGTGAAGATGTTCTGCATTACTGCACAAGTATGACATATTGAATTGCTTGATTTCATAGGGAGGGTTGAGGAGGGAGGGAGGGAGGAAGAAAATTTAGAACACAGAATTAGCTCAAAGACCTTAATCTCATCAGAGTGGGTTCATGGAGGGAATAACATTCACAACCAATTGGGAGGAGTAATCTATTTAACCCTACAGGAAAGTAGGAGGGGAAGAGGATAAGGAAGGAAGGGTGAAAAAAAAAGGGAGTGCAGAGCGGGGGAGGGGACAGTCAGAAGTAAAACACTTTTGAGGAGGAATAGGTTAAAAGAAGATAGAAAATAGAGTAAATATCATGGGAAGGGAATAGGATGGAGGGAAATAGTTATGATGATTGATTATAATGGTAAAACGTATGGTACCTACCTTGCTGGCCTATTATGAAGAAAATTCTCTGTCTATATACTGGTTATGATGAACAGGATACTATCAGAAAAACCTGGAAAGACCTACATGAACTGAAGCAGAGTGAAATGTACTATATACAAAATAACAGCAATAGTGAAAGATGATCTGCTGGGAAGTATGTGTTTATTTTCAGCAAGGCAATGATCCAATGTAACCCAGAAGGACTTATGAAAATGACAACCTATCTACAGAGAAAGAACTGATAGTATCTGAAAACAGATGGAAAAATCAGTCTGTATGACAAGTTTATAGGTATGTGAGCAGTCAGATGGAGCCATGGATAGAGTAGCACTTGAGGCCTGGAATCAAGGAGCCCTGAGTTTAAATCCAGCCTCTGACACTAGTCATGTTTAATAGTTAAAGGGATCAGGTTTCAGACATAAACTAGAAGAATCTGGTACCGTCTGCTGGTCCAGGGGAAAGATGAGGCTTCCTGATGCCTTCCTGAGGCACCTGTCGCCTGAGGGTGGGAACAGAGATGATACTCTCCTAGTCCCCACTGAGAAACTGAGTGGGCTCAAGGAGCAGATGTCTATGGGGTGAAATTAGTAGCTTTGCTCATCAGGCTGGGGATTCCTGATGATGCATAGACCAGAGAAACAGCTGAAGTCCCTGCCTGTGCTCCCCCATCTGGCATCTGCCTCAGTGTCTTGTTCCAGAGAGCCCCCAATGGATGTTAATTCTTTACAATTTTTATGTCAATTTGAAAATTCATCCTAACCTTCTCAAGTAGAATCTTACATATTGCCACATCATTGGGTTCAGGGAATCAATTATTTCATTTCTTGCGTTCCTAGATGCCAGTAAGTTTTCCATTTTGGTCAGAGAAAGTCATTCAGATAATCTTCCCTAGGTCCTATCACATTGTATTAGACTTAATCTTTTCTGAGTGAGAAAAAAGGACCCAAACAAATACCAACAGGCAGGCAGGGAGCAGTGGAATGAGAAAGAAAGAAAGATAGCAGGAAGAAACAGCTATTTGGTTCCCACAAATGGAGGGCAACAGTTCTTGAATGAAAGTGTTTTGAAAGAGACTCTGCCAAAGGAGAGGTGAGCTTTTCACTCTGGAGCCTGGAGAGTCACTGGTGCTGTTTTCCCTGAGGCCTCTTTGCCTTGGGAAGAGAGAGGTAAAAGGACAGGAAAGCCCACCCAAAGTGTGGAATATGTATCATAGATGAGCCAAACAACTCCTGGGCTGATTCTTATCTCTGCCTGTGTCTCTGCATTTTCTTTTTTTCCTTCCCTTCTCTCCAATCTCTTTTCCCTCTATATAGAAAGTCAAACAAGACCAGCAAAATCTGTACTGTATTCTTATTGGCTATAATTATGTAGAAAGGAAGCTTGGTGTAGCCATTCTCTAATTTTTAGATGTCAGGACCTCTTTATACCCGTAAGAATCATCAGGAACTGGGGCAACTAGGTGGCACAGTGGATAAAGCACCGGCCCTGGATTCATGAGGACCTGAGTTCAATTCTGGCCTCAGACACTTTATACTTACTTGCTATGTGACCCTGGGCAAGTCACTTAAACCTCATTGCACCGCAAAAAAAAAAAAAAAAATCATCAGGGACCCCCCCCCAGCTTTTATTTATGTGAATGATATCTATCTATATTTATTATATTCAAAATTTAAATGCCTTAGCATTATTATGAAAATAGTTTTGACCTCATGAACCAGATCACCTGAAAGGATCTTGGAGACACCTTTGGGATCCCTGAAATTTATGTTGAGAACTGCTGGTTGAGTGAGAAAATGCCTCAAGTCAGGAGCCACTTGGGTTTAAATTCCACTTTTAATATTTAATCTCACAATAAAGCAATGAGTACTTCTGCTCCACTAATTCTGCATACATATGTGTTGTTGTTGTTTTCATTCAGTTGTTTCTGACTCTGTGACCCCATTTGGGGTTTTCTTGGCAAAGATACTAGAGTATCTTTCCTTCTCCAGCTCATTTTACAGTTGAGGAAAGTAAGGCAAATCAGGTTAAGTGACTTGCTCAGGGTCACACACTTACAACAGTGTCTGAGGCTAGATTTGAATTCAGGAAATGAGTTTTCCTAACTCCAGGCCCAGCACACTATCCACTGTGCCACCTAAGCTGCCCCATATATGTATATATTTACATACATATGTGTGTATGTATATGTATAATTCTGTAAAGGTAGGCATCCTTTATCTGTAAAGGAGTATGTATATAGATTTCGGGGGACGTGTAAACATTTTAAAAGATTTTGATAGATATATTTCAATGTAATTGGTTTCCTTTGTAATCCTGTGCATTTTATTTTATGCACTTAAAAACATCATTCCAAGGAGAGTTTCATAGATTTCACCAGACTGCTGAAGAAGTCTCTGACACACAAAATGGCTAAGAATTCTTGTTCTAAAATATACTCTGAAACAGAGTTTTGCAAAGCTCTGCCAGGAAAAACTTCACGGCATATGGTAAAACAATTAATCTATCTAGATGCCAAATTTAGATTTACACTTAAACTTTTAGAAAATTATAAACCTAATAACTATCAATAAAAATAATCAGACATACAAAATAAGGACTAGAACCTTATTTTAAAATACAAACAACTTTTAACTTTAATTAGGTAGTGCCAGATAGACCAACAAATGAGCTTTTGTTCTCAGAACACTTCTAGGTCTGTCTGAAGTTATTCTACCTCTGGCTTTGTTTTCTTACTTCCTTCCTAATAGTAATAGTGGACATTTCTAGAGGACTTTAAAGTTTTCAAAGTACTTTACATGTATTATCCTATTTGGTTCTCACAACAACCCTAGGAGGGAGATGGGATTATGGAATTTAGGGAAATTAAGTAATTGGCCTATGGTTGGGTAAAAATGTGAGAGGTGGGATTCAAACCCACTTTCTTGATTATAGGTCCAATGCTCTTTCCACTACGCCATGCTTCCTTGTTATATCATTATCAAATATGTATAAAGTTCTCGTTTTGCTGATCTTGCTTTTTTTTATCACTTTGCATAGATCTTTATTTCCTTGTATGCCTCATATTTATGGTTTTTATTGCACCATAATATTGGACTATATCTGGTAACTTATAAAGAACATGCCTGGCTATCCATTTAACAAACAGAAAATTGCTAAAGTATAGAGTTGAATGTACTGACAGTCACAATTACTCCTTTTTGCTGCTTTTCTTAACTGTTTTTAGGGATTATATATCGTGGAGGAGTCAACTGAGAATTCCCTGGGAGCTTGTATGATGTGTTGAGACAAAATTTATTAAGAATTTTTTTTTTTAAGAAAAAAGTAAAGCTTAGTTTATAAATGCTTGTCTGAAGCAGAGTGATCTCACTTTTACTTGAGACTAGGCCAGAGTGGAACAAGGAAAAGCAGTCAAGCATGAAGAGGGAAGAATTCAGGAGACTTTTCAAAGAAAGAAATGACAGGGCTTGGTAACAGACTGAGCAAAGAGTAAGAAGGAGAAGAGAGTCAAAGACGATTATATACAAGGCATACTTATAATCAAGGCTTTGCTCACTCTGTGAAACAGACGTTTCTGAAAAGTTGTTTGTAAAATTAATTTTTATTTTTTAAAAAATTTCATTTGGCATATATAACCCCTAAGGTCCCTTCTAATCCATGATGTCATAAAATCTTTTTTTTTTTTTTATCATTTTAGGGTTGTGCTCCTGGAGAAATAATTTTGACCCTGAGAAAGGAAAATGTTTTAAATTATTTGCTGTCCTAAGGTTTTATTGAACTCTGACAAGTAGTATGAATCTTGCCTCCCATCAGACTCTGGGGAAAACAACATCTAGTAAATAGAAGAAAAACAATAGTAATAGTGATAAAAACAGCAACAACAACAAACACTTATATAGTGCTTTAAAGTGTATAGTTATACAGTACTACAAGGGAGCATAGCACATTAACTCCAGACACCATGTAAAAGTAGACCTAATAAAGAGACAGACTTAAATAAGGAATGAGCACTTTATAAGCATGGTGCCTAGTGTCAGCTTATCTTCTCATATTTAAATTATCTCAACAAGCATTTTGTGCAGTACTTTGTATAATTTTTCCATTTTTAGCCTTCATCTCAAATCCCCAGAACATTTAAGGAACAAGGAAAAGCAGTCAAGCAGTCTCAAGGAAGTATTCATTTATTTAAAAACCCTTTGTCAGAAAAGCTTCAACGTCCCCTATTGCATTGAATGTCCATCTTTTCCCCTGAAAGGTAATGCTCAGTTTTTCTGGGTAGTTGATTTTTGGTTGCAATCCAAGCTCCTTTGCCTTCCAGAATATCATATTCCAAGCCCTCTGATCCTTTAACATTGAAGCTGCCAGGTCCTGTGTAATCCTAACTGTGGCTACATGATATTTAAATTGTTTCTGGCTGCTTGCAGTATTTTCTCCTTCACCTGATAATTCTGGAATTTGGCTACAATATTTCTTGGAGTTTTCCTTTTGGGGTCTTTCAGGAGGTGATCAGTAGATTCTTTCAATGACTATTTTATCCTCTGGGTTTAGGATATCAGGGCAGTTCTTTTTTTTTTCTTTAAGTATTTATTTATTTGTTTGGTTGGTTGGTTGGTTTTTGGTGAGGCAATTGGGGTTAAGTGACTTGCCCAGGGTCACACAGCCAGTAAGTGTCAAATGTCTGAGGCTAGATTTGAACTCAGGTCCGGTGCTCTTTCCACTGTGCCACCTAACTGCCCCGGGGCAGTTCTTAATAATTTCCTGGAATATGGTGTCTAGACTTTTTTTGATCATAGCTTTCAGGTTGTATAATCATTCTTAAATTATGTCTCCTGGATCTATTTTTCAAGGTCAGTTGTCTTTCCAATGAGGTATTTCACATTTTCTTCTATTTTTTCATTCTTTTGATTCTGTTTGATTCCTGGTATCTCATTAACTTCCATCTGCCCAATTCTAATTTTTAATGCATTATTTTCTTCAGTAAGCTTTTGCAACGCTTTTTCCATTTGGCCAGTTCCCTCCCCCTTCCCTCCCAATTTGGCCAATTGTATTATTTAAGGAATTGTTTTCTCCAGTCAATTTTTGTGCTTCCTTTTCCAAGCTGTTGACTTTTTCATAATTTTCTTGCATAACTCTCATTTCTCTAATTTCTTTGCCCATTTTTTCTTCTACCTCTCTTATTTAATTTTTTTAATCCTTTTTGAGGTCTTCCAAGAAGGCATTTTGGTCTTGAGACCAATTCATCTTCTCCCTTGAGGCTTCACAGTAGGGATTTTGACAGTATTGTCCTCATCTGAGTTTGTATTTTGGTTTTCCCTGTTGCCATAGAAGTTCTTTATGGTAAGGGTCCTTTTCTATTTCTTACTCATATTTTAAGATTTTTTTTTTTTTTGCAGGGCAGTGAGGGTAAAGTGACTTGTCCAGGGTCACACAGCTAGTAAGTGTCAAGTGTCTGAGGCTGGATTTGAACTCAGGTCCTCCTGAATCCAGGGCCAGTGCTTTATCCACTGTGCCACCTGGCTGCCCCCCACCCCTTACTCATATTTTAGCCTATTTTTTGCCTTTTAAAGTTGAGGTCTTGCCTCTGGGGCACAGTGGCCACTGTTGTAAGCTTCTTGTGCTGGGGACCAGGGGCCTGATCAATGGCTTTTTGCTCCGAGGCCTCTGAGGCTTACGGGTTCCTGCTCTGGGCTTGTTCCCTGTGCTGGGATGGCTTGGCCTAGTTGCTCCTGTGCTGTGGGTGATTCCTTACCTAGTGGTTTACCTTCTCAGTCCGGGTGGGGGGTCTCACAACTGGCCTGCTGAGACAGGACCAAGGGACCTCTGCTGCTGATTTGTGCTGTGACCAAGAGCCTCCTGCTCACTTGCCCAGACCCCCTCCGCACTGCGTGCACTGGGCTGTGCTGTACTTCCCTTTCACCCAAGTGAGACAGACCTTTCCTGAAGTCTTCTAAATTATCTGTCTTTAGCTCCAGAATCTTTAGAGGCTTGATTTAATGTTGTTTCAGAGGGAAACTCAGGAGAGCTCAGGCAACTTCCTGGCTTCTCTCTGCCATCTTAGCCTAAAAACACTTTGTAACAGAGAGAATGAATACCTATCAATTGGGGAATGACTGAACAAATTATGGTGGGAAGACTCCTGTGAACTGATACAAAATAAAGTGAGCAGATTCAGGAGGATATTATACGTAGTAACAATGCTATTGTAAAGATAATCAACTGTGAAAGACTTAATAACTGATCAACACAGTGATCCACCACAGTGCCAAAGGACTCATGATAAAAAATGCTATCCACCTAGTATGGCAGAAATTAGGCATAGACCAACATCTGACACCTTATACTAAAATAAGGTCAAAATGGATACACGATTTAGACATAAGAGGTGATACCATAGGTAAATTAGGAGAGAAAGGAATAGTCTACCTATCAGATCTTTGGAAAGGAAAACAGTTTTTGACCAAACAAGAGATAGAGTATATTATAAAATGCAAAATGGATGATTTTGATTACATTAAATTAAAAAATTTTTGTACAAACAGAGGCAATGCATCCAAAATTAGAAGGGAGGCAGAAAGCTGGGAAACAATTTTTGTGGCCAGTACTTCTGATAAAGGCCTCATCTCTAAAATATATAGGGAACTAAATCAAATTTATAAGAATCCAAGTCATTCCCCAATTGAGAGATGATCAAAGGATATGAACAGGCAGTTTTCTGATGAAGAAACCAAAGCTATCTATTCCCATATGAAAAAATGCTCTAAATCTCTAATGATTAGAGAGATGCAAATTAAAACAACTCTGAGGTACCACCTGACACCTATCAGATTGGCTAAAATGACAAAAAAGGAAAATAATAAATGTTGGAGAAGCTGTGGGAAAATTGGAACACTAATCCATTGTTGGTGGAGCTGTGAACTGATCCAACCATTCTGGAGAGCAATTTGGAATTATGCCCAAAGGGCTATAAAGCTGTGCATACCCTTTGACCCAGCAATACCACTTTTGGGTCTTTTTCCCAAAGAGATCATAGAAAGGGGAAAGGGACCCACATGTACAAAAATATTTATAGCTGCTCTTTATGTGGTGGCAAGGAATTGGAAGTTGAGGGGGTGCCCATCAGTTGGGGAATGGCTGGACAAGTTGTGGTATATGAATACAATGGAATACTATTGTGCTGTAAGAAACAATGAGCAGGAGGAGTTCAGAGAAACCTGGAGGGTCTTGCGTGGGCTGATGATGAGTGAGATGAGCAGAACCAGAAGAACATTGTACACAGTATCATCAACATTGAGTGTTGACCTACTGTGATGGACTATATTCTTCTCACCAATGCAATGGTACAGAAGAGTTCCAGGGAACTCATGATAGAAGAGGATCTCCAAATCCAAGAAAAAAAAAAACAACAACTGTGGAGTATAGATGCTGAATGAACCATATTATTTCTTTTGTTTTGGGGGCTGTTGTTTTTTTCTATTTTGAGGTTTTGCATCACTGCTCTGATTTTTTCTCTTATAACGACTAATGCAGAAATAGGATTAATGTTATTATGTGTGTGTGTATATATATATGTATATATATATGTATGTATGTATGTATATATAACCTATATCAGATGACCTGCTGTCTAGGGCAGGAGGGAGGGAGAAAAATCTGAAATTGTAAAGCTTGTATAAACAAAAGTTGAGAACTATCTTTACATGTAACGGGAAAAAAATAAAATACTTTATTAATTAAAAAAAATGCTATCCACCTCCAGATACAGTGAGAGACTTAGAGTCCAGGTTGAAGCATTTCTTTCTCTTTATTTTTCTTCCTTTTCTTTTTTTTTTAGAACATGGCAAATTTGAAAATGCATTTTTCCCTGATTTCATAATGTGTGATGGCTACTATATTTCTTGCCTTCTCAGTGGGTAAGGAAGGGGGAGGGGTGGAAGGAGAGGGAAAATTCAGAATTAAAATAAAAATAAAATTAGAAAAATAATAAAGCTAAAAACAAATAAAAAACAAAAACCATGTAACATCAGATTATTTGTTCTGACAGTCCTTTTCAAAGTAGTCCACCAAAATGTATATTATCTAGAACATTAGATGTTGAGATTTTAAAAAATAATAACAAACAACTATTTACTTTTTAAGACACAGATTAGCTACTGCTTATCTTGGATCTTGTGCCCCTTATAGATAGATAGATGGTTGATTCTTGTTCCCCTCCCCTTTTTTTTCTGCTCTTCTCCTCCCTCTCCCTTTCTTCTCCCAGTTAATAATCTAGTGATCCAGATTTAGGAGAATGAAATTGGGTGAAAAAGTTAACAGAAGACATGGCCCAAACTTAAATCCGTGCAATTCATTCTGAAGCCGGAGAAATCTCATTTCAGCTGAAGTTAATCTGCCGCCTCTCCATCCTCCTGCAATGAACTCCCTTTCCCTATGCCCTTTTTCTCATAACATGCTTGAGGACTCTGGGTAATTTTTACAATGCATGTAAAGTGATGGGATTAGACTAGTTGATTCCCTTTCAACTCTAAATCCCATGATCCTGAGAACATCTCCTGTATAAGATGCCGTTGACTTTTAGTAAAGTAGTACTGATAGTCTTCCTGTTTTATCTGATGTGGACTGTACGGGTGAGTAGGTAAGGGATCACTCTGACGTGTTTTGTGGGACAGTACAGACAACCCTTGGATTTGGAATCAAAGAGCCCAATTTGGAATCCCAGCTCCTCCATTTACTGCCCATGTGATTCTGGAAAAATCATTTAACTTGACAGTAGGTGGGGGAAGAATAGGAGGGAGGAGAGAATTCAGAACTAAAAAAATGTTTTGGGGGCAGGTAGGTGGTGCAGTGGATAGAGCACTGGCCCTGGAATCAGGAGGACCTGAGTTCAAATCCGGCCTCAGACACTTAACACTTACTGGCTGTGTGACCCTGGGCAAGTCACTTAACCCCATTTGCTTCACAGAAAAAAAAAGAAAGAAAAAAAAGTTTTAAATGAGTGCTAGAAAGTTTTTTTTTTTAAGTGTTTAGCACAAAAAAAAGTATCATTTAACTTCTCGAGGCTTTAGTTTCCCCATCTCCAACATGAGAATGTTGTACTAAGTGACCTCTAAGGTCCTGTTCCACCCCGCAAACTGTGATCCTGCATCAGCAGATTCCATAGCTTTTTTTCAGTCCCAGAGAGGCTGAGGAACACTCCTAAGAGCACTTGGATTGGAAAAGAGATAGGTAGGATTCAGATGCCCTGGATCTTTTTGCTAAATCCAGCCTCTTTTTTTTTTTTTTTTTTGGTTTTCTTTTTGTTTTGTTTTTTTTTTGAGTGAGGCAATTGGGGTTAAGTGACTTGCCCAGGGTCACACAGCTAGTAAGTGTTAAGTGTCTGAGGCCGGATTTGAACTCAGGTACTCCTGAATCCAGGGCCGGTGCTTTACCACTGCGCCATCTAGCTGCCCCATCCAGCCTCTTTTTTAATCCTCCCTTACCCTCTTCCCAGTCAAGGCTTTAATAAATTTCTTAAAAGTTTGTAAATGTTAATCAAATCAAATCATTAATTCACTCACTATCTTTTGGATACTTTGGGGTCCAGGAAATGCTTTCAAAAGAGTTGGTATATTGTAGTAAAAGATGTGTGGAACATCAATAAAATCTTGAGCCCCGAAGGCCTTGGGCCACTGGAGACCTCTGAGGCAAGATCATATTTGGGTTGACAGCATTTATTTATCACCTAGACCAACAGCCACTTTATATATCAATGAGAGAAAATCTTTTAAAGTCGTATCTTTAAACTCTATTACCAAGGGTAACCTGGGCTTCAGGCTAAGTTTCTTTCTGCATTGCCTCCCAACCCCCATTTTGGTGACTTGTTTAAATTCTACCTTAAAATATCAGTTCTGCCTCCTGCTGGCTGTTTGAGCTTACACAAATTATTTTTGCTGTTTTGTCCTTTGTTCTCAGAGGATCATGACACTGGGGTGATGTCATGACTTGCACTGAATTGGATTTAAATGAGGGAGTGCTGTGCAGGGTCACCAACCTCACTCTCTCCGCTAGAGCAATCAGGTCCAGTGGCAAGATATACATCAGGATGACTGGAGATGGCCCTGGATGTTTAAGGCAATTGGGGTTAAGTGACTTGCCCAGGGTCACACAGCTAGTAAGTATCTGAGGGTATATTTGAACTCAGGTCCTCCCAAGTTCAGGGCCACTGCGCCACCTAGCCTTCCCTTGCACAAATTACTTGAGGGTTTTTTTTTTTTTTGGTGTTTTTTTTCGGTAAGGCAATTGGGGTTAAGTGACTTGCCCAGGGTCACACAGCTAGTAAGTGTTAAGTGTCTGAGGTCGGATTTGAACTCAGGTACTCCTGAATCCAGGGCCGGTGCTTTATCCACTGTGCCACCTAGCTGCCCCTAATTACTTGAGTTTTTAAGACTACTGTTTCCTTTTCTGACAAATGGACCCCAGCATCTCTGATATTTTCCTCCCTTCCCTGTGGTAAGGAACCTCTTTATGTCCACGTGTTCAAGGAGGACTAGCATCTCTAGTGTGAGGACCTGCCAAGCCCCTTTCGGGGCTGCTCATCTACCTTTGTTGTTGTAGCATTGTGCAGCAACCATGCCCCAGTAAACCGCCTCGGCAGATGGGCTAAACCCGGTTGAAGGTAACTGACAGACTTCAGACTCATTGGTGAGTTAGGGGAATGTCTACTTCAATCACATCAAGATTCCCCCTGGTGGAATGGGCAGATGAGAACAATTTGTTCTAAAAACCATGAAGGCAGCAGGTCCATGGAGCGATTAGAGCTTGGTCAGGCATCAGACACATCCTGGGCCATCACCAGTCATCCTGACTTCTGTCCTGCCACTGGACTTCAGTGATTCTGGAAGAGAAAGTGAGACTGACAACTTTGTGCCATTCTGCATCTCTTAAATCCAATTCATATAAGAGTCAAGACATCACCCTTGTGATGTCATTGGTCCTCTTCAAAAATGAAGGACAGGGCAGCTAGATGGCGCAGTGGAGAGAGCACCGGCCCTGGAGTCAGGAGTACCTGAGTTCAAATCTGGCCTCAGATACTTGACACTTACTAGCTGTGTGACCCTGGGCAAGTCACTTAACCCTAATCGCCTAACCAAAAAAAAAAAAATGAAGGACAAACAACATGTGATTCCCCAGCCCCCCACTATCCACATAGACTAAACCAGACCTCTTACCTAGGCTTTCATTCTGGTTCTCCAGACCTGGGCATACCTGAAAGAGAATTAGCTGGGAGTGAAGTGGGCCTAGAAAGGCAAAAATCTTAGTATTTGAGAAGAGGATGTTGGATGTGAGGGGGCAAGACAATGACTGACTTCAAGTACTTGAAGGGGCTGAAGTTGGAGAGAGGCAGATTTACCTCAATATAAGTCAGTCATCTTCCTGAGTTCAAATGTGGCCTCAGACATTTACTAGTTGTGTGACCCTGGGCAAGTCTCTTACCCCTGCTTGCCTCAGCTTCCTTATCTGTAAAAAGAACTGGAGAAGGAAATGGCAAACTGCTCCATTATCTTTGTCAACAAAATCCCAAATGGGGTCACGAAGAGTCAGATACAACTGAAAACAACTGAAAAACACATGTAGATATAGATATTTAGACATCTCCACATAGGTATATATCTAGATATTTCTATCTTCCTTTCTGTATCCACCTATCTACCTACCTGTTCAGTCTATCAAAAAGCATTTGTTAAGCACTTACTGTGAGCCATTCACAGTGCTAAGTGCTGAGGAGACAGAGAAAGGCAAAAGACAGCTCCTGCCCTGTAGGATTTCACAGTCTAATAGGGGAGACACACCATACAACACAGTGCCTTGCACAGTGCTAAGCATTGGGGGATACAGATTTTAAAAAGACAGTCCCTACCCTCAAGAAGCTTAAAATCTAATGAAGGAAAAACAGTTGACAGAAGGAGCCTGAAATAGGGAGGAGGGAGTAACTGAGGGTACCCGGAGCAGGAGTATAAGGAAGATGATGGTGGAGGCAAAACCCAGCAGAGCAGCTGTTGGTGGATGAAGAGATGGCTAGCATTTTAAGCCCTATGTAAAGGAAAGTTAGGGGAATAGTTTTTTGCTCCAACTTTCAGCCCTCTGATCAGAGGGGCAGAAGCAACTAGCAGTATTATCATTCATTCTTTTTTTTGGGGGGGGTGAGGCAATTGGGGTTAAGTGACTTGCCCAGGGTCACACAGCTAGTGTTAAGTGTCTGAGACTGGATTTGAACTCAGGTTATCCTGAATCCAGGGCCGGTGCTTTATCTACTGCGCTACCTAGCTGCCCTGAGCAACTAGCAGTATTGATGAGGTAAGAGTGGCTAAGCTGAAGCAGTCTTCAAGATAATGAGCTTCCAGGTGATGAGTTTATCCTGGTGGTGAGATGATAAAGATGCTGTTGGAGTTAAGACCAAGCAGGAAAGATGGTTGCAAGTAAACAATATGGAAACAACTGTGTACAAATAAGCTATATACTGGATAAAGAGGAAATAATCAACAGAGGGAAGGTACTAGGATTAAGACTGGGAAGGGCTTTCTATAGAAGGTAGGATATCTATTTATCTATCTCTGATCTAATAAACATTTATTAAGCACCTACAATGTGTGAGGCTCCAAAACTGCTGGGGGTACAGTTAATATAAAAGGAAAGACAGTCTGTACCCTCAAGGAGCTTACATTCTAAAGAGGGTGATTATACACAGAAAGAGTCAGGAGAGGGGGTGGAGAGATAGGATACCAGGGAGTACCTGGCATGGGGATATCTTGTTCCATAAAGCTGAAAGCAGACAGAACAATAGATACAAAGTAGAGTGATCTGAGAGCCCAGTTTCTGCCCACCATAAAGGAAAGTGTTGGGAAGAGTTTGGTATTCTGCCCTCTAAACAGAGTGGAGAAGAGCTAAGGGAGGTGGAGTCCATCAAGGCTTGAGTTAGCAGCATGGTGGTGAGTTTAGAAATGATGAGTTTATCCTGGAAGGGGGATATTTTAGGGGGAAGTTGAAACCAGGCAGGGCATCTCTCTCCCTCTCACCTCCCTCTTCCTTCCTCCCTCTCCCTTTCCTGCTTTCTCTCTCCCCTCCCTCTCCCTCTTGCCTCCTCCTTCCTCCCTCTCCTCTCTTGTCCTCTCTTCCTCCTTCCTCTCCCTCTCCTTCTATACATACAGGGTGTCCCAAAAGCCTTAGTGGAGTTTTAAGCTTTAACAACTGTATAAATGCTACAAACGTACCAAAAAACTCCACACATATTTAAAAGGTTAATTAATTATTTAAACTTTTAAAATATTGACATGTTTCTTATTAAAATTCATCAAAACCATAGTCTCGCAGTTCTCACTGTCATCAATTTTCAGACTTTGTAAAAACTTTCATTAGTTGCTATGTAGTGATGTAAAGGATTGCATTTGTAATCCTAGCCTTAAGGGCATCCAGTGGACAAAGTTTTGCTTACATACATGATACTTTTGACATGAGCCCATTAGAAAAAGTCTAAGAGTGAGAGGACCTCCACTGTGGTTCTACTAGCCTGAGAACGTGTCATCCTGCTTACACATAATGCATAATGACAAGATGCCCTTATCCTGTTAAAGTTCAAATGGAGGGGCATGTAATGATTGGAATGACGCCACCTACTGGAGACTTGCTGTGGAGAGCTCCACCATGAGGAAAATGCCTCAGAGGCATTGTGGCTTTTCCTTGGCGGACGCTTGCTCATGGGTGCTGTCTATCAAGTCTACCAGCCAATCAACTGGAGGAGCCTCCTATGGTCTGGGAGGAGACAGGAAGGAGGAAAGGGAGCCTGCGCAGAGAGCGCTGGCTTTTTTTGGCTTCCGGACTTGATGGTGGTGGCGGCAGAGGACTTCACAGGAAATTTGAGGAAAGATAGGAATGCCAGGCTGTTAGAATTCTGTTCTCAATCTTTTTCTTTCTATTTTCCAATAAACCCTTAAAAGCCTAAACTCGTTTTATCAGTGATTTTTAGTCAGTTTCCCCCAAACTGGGGGAACACATTAGAATCCACATTTAGAATCTTAAATTACACAGTTACAGGCAGCTAGGTGGTGCAGTGGATAGAGCACCGGCCCTGGAGTCAGGAGGACCTGAGTTCAAATGCGGCCTCAGACACTTAACACTTATTAGCTGTGTGACCCTGGGCAAGTCACTTAACCCCAATTGCCTCACTTAAAAAAAAAAAGTTCAAATGGAAAATATATTATTCAAAACTCAACCAAAAATATAAAATAAATTTAAATAACTAAACTTTCAAAAAGTTTTTGTAAGTGTATAGCATTTATACTTCTGCAATTATTAAAGCATAAAACTTCACTAAGATGTTTGAGACACCCTGTATATATCTGATGTTATTATGGTCCTATTTAGTATTTCTGGTATAAAAGTAGGCACAGATTGGGGGGAGGGGAAATGGCTAAAAGAAGTATGTTGGAAAATATGCTTTGAGATTAAGAAATGAAAGAGAGCAAATACTTGAAGTCTATTCACTTACTAGCTGTGTGATATGAGCAAAGCACTTCTCTGTGAGTCTCAGTTTCCTTTTCTGTAAAAGAAAGATAATAACACTTCCCTCACAGCATAATTGTGATGATCCACTGAAATAATAAAAGTAAAACATTTTACAAACCTTAAATGTTGGTTATTATTTTTACTTAATATTAATACCTAATATTATGACATTCTATATTATTATTTAAATGTTCGTTGTTCTCATTGTTATTACTTAGATCTCTGTGTCAGGAATACCTCAAGGTGAAAATAGAGCGGTGCTAGATATGACAAGGAACAAAGGACACAATAGAAAATGGATTTAATTGTATCTTAGACAAGAAATAACTTGTTAAAATTGTAACAGTTATTTCCAAATTGGCTTTTTGCATACAGGCAAATCAGTGACTGTTTAGACTAGCAAACATCATAGTAAATACCAAATTAGAAGAAAGGCTAAATTAAGAAGACACCATGAACAGTCATAACAGTTCCAACTGGATGAATTCAGACAAGCTATTGAATCCCCAAAATGTGACTTGACAGAGTAAAGGCATTGTCCCTTTTACCAATTCTTAGAGAATGTTGACTGATATTAAGTATCCATAATGAAGAGGATTGATAGAGGCCAAAAGCTGCTTTAGCCTTGCCAGGATGAAAGATGCCACACTTAAGGGGCACCTTGTCTTGTGGGGAAAGAGGGAGAAAGGAAGGAACAAAAAGAAAGGGAGAGAGACAGAGAAGAAGGAGGGAAGAA
This sequence comes from Dromiciops gliroides, assembly GCF_019393635.1. Classification (NCBI taxonomy): domain Eukaryota; kingdom Metazoa; phylum Chordata; class Mammalia; order Microbiotheria; family Microbiotheriidae; genus Dromiciops; species Dromiciops gliroides. The sequence goes on along the minus strand of NC_057866.1, from coordinate 165,845,164 downwards.
TGAAGGGGGAGGGGCGAAGAAAAGAGGGAGAGAGGAAGGAAAGGAGGGAGGGAGAAAGGAAAAGAAAGGAAGAAAGCAAAAGGGAGGGAGGGGAGAGGAAGGAAGAAATAGAAAGAGGGAGGGAGAAAGGATGGGAAAGGGGGGAGGCAGAGAGGAAGAAAGGAGGAAGGAAGGAAAGAAAGAAAAGAATGGGACCTAGCTAAACCAGATTGTCCCAAGAGCATTTGTAGATAAATGACCCGAGGTGAAACAGTTATGCTAGTGTGTTTTTTTTGTTTTGTTTTGTTTTGGTTTTTTTAGTGAGGCAGTTGGGGTTAAGTGACTTGCCCAGTGTCTGAGCCCAGATTTGAACTCAGGTACTCCTGACTCCAGGGCTGGTGCTCTATCCACTGCGCCACCTAGCTGCCCCCTATGCTAGTGTTTTTAATGTGATCTATTTGCATCAGTGATGATAGAGACATCTCTGAGAAAATGAATCATTCCAAGTTCTTCAGATTTAGGCAGGGATAGTCACGCTGCATCAGAAGCGTCAGAATCACCACATTCCAACTATTCTACAATCTCGGGGCTGATGTGTTAGAGAGATAAGTGCCCAAAATAATAGTAAACGACATAGAGTGCTCTAAAGTCTGGAGAGTTAACATAAATTATTTCCTTGGAACCTCACAACAACACTATGAGGTTCACTACATCCCCATTGTACAGATGGAGAAACAAGCTCAGAGAAATCAAGATAGCTGTCCGTGGTAACACCGCTGGTGAGTGGGAGAGAGAGAATTTGAATTCAGGCCTTGCTGACTCCACTCCCGACTGGCAGTCTATCCCCATGGCCACTCTGCCTCTCAGAAAGAAGAAATTCTAAAAACGAAACTCTCAGGATTTGAAGTTAAAGGGATTGGGTTTGAGTTCTGGCTTGGCTACAGGAAGCACTGTATCTTTGGACCAGTCATTTCACTGCCCTGATCCTCAGTTACCTGGTCTGTAAAGTGAAGGGGTTGGTCTTTATAATAATCCTCAGGATCTTTCCAGCTCCAGTTCTGTGATCCTGTCGTGTCAGGGCTTCTACCAAAAAGAGGAGACTGAAAAAGCCTTAGTGAAGACCAATCCGTGGGTGGGCATCTTTATGAGATTAGTTTGGGCACACATTTAGGGTGTCCTTGATGAAAACAAGAGAAAGATGGGCTTTTACAGATAGTTTTCTACAGCAGGCCATACAATTCCCAGTTGTATAAACAACACTAGACATTTTCCATTGTTTTTTATTTTTAAAAAAATCTGAAGCATTAAACAAAAATTGAGATATGGAGGCAGAATTCCAACAAGGTGTTTCCCATGTATATCAAACATGATGACTGTGACGGGAAATAACTTTGCTAAATTAACTTCTGAGGCAGCTAGGTGTCTCGGTGGGTATAGAGTGCTTGGCCTGGAGTCAGGAAGACCTGAGTTCAAATTTGGCCTCAGACACTATTAGTTGTGTGATCTTGGGAAAGTCACTTGACCCTATTTGCCTCAATTTTCTCACCTGTGAATTGAGCTGCAGGAGGAAATGGCAAACCATTAACTTAATTTAACTCCACTGAGCTAGTTGCTCAGTGGATAGAATATTGGGCCTGAAGTCAGAAAGATCTGAGTTCAAATGTGGCCTCAGACACTAGCTATGTGACCATGGGCAAGTCACTTAACCTCTGTTTGCCTTACTCCACTAGAGGAAAAAATGACAAACCACTCCAGCATTCTTTGCCAAAATTAAAAACCCATGGACAGTATTATCCACATGGTGACAAAGAGTTGGATATGACTGAACAAAATGAACTTCTGAATATTGACATCAAGTGGAGTTTAGGGTAAGGAAACATCAATTCCCCTAAGGTGTTAAGGTAGTTTAGCTGTATAAGAAATCTCCCTTTCCCGCCCCCTTCCCCAGTCCCAGAAAAAGAAGGGTTCTCAGTCAGTGCAGATGACATCAAATTCTGATAGAAGCAATTGAGTGTAGTAGAAAGAGCAAAGGATTTAAAGTTAGCACATCTTTATTTGAATCTTGGCTGGACTTCTGTCCTGTATGCCTTTAGACAAGTCACCTGACCTCTCTGGGTATAGATTTCCTCCCTTTCTGTAAAGTGAGGGATCTGCCCTAGAAATCATTCTCTAAGGCTAAGCTTCTTAAACTGTGGGTCACGATCCCATATGGGGTTGAGTAACTGAATATGGAGGTCCCCCCAAATTTGGCAATAAATGTTTGATTTGTATACCTATGTTATATACCTACATACCCAAGGTTATGTAAAAATTTCTCCAGGGAAAAGGGGCTGGGAGTGGAAAAAGGTTAAGAAGCCCTAAATCCAGACCTCTAAATCCTGGATTCCATTTGCATCTACAGGATTCACACCATTAAAAAAAAAAACCAAATCTGAATCATACTTACTTTTAGATTTCTAAATAATACAGTTCCCTCTTCTGTCTGTTGAAAGATACTGCACCATTTGGAAGCATTTGAAATTGAATTTAACCTAGCTATAGAGAAGTGTCATAAAGTTTAGGCAATTAAAAGCTCCAAGTGCTTTGGGGATTTCTAAAACGATCTCCTTCCTAAATCTGTAGGGTTCCATTTTAGAATCATGATAACTCTATTCTGCATTATCATCTGGAATTTGGGAATGTGCTTTTTGAACTGGCAGTTCATTCCACTTGAATGATGGAAATCTCAGTTTCAGGTTTGTCCATTTTGGCTCATCCCTCCCAGATCTGACCAGTGCCCCAACCAGAGACCGTACATCTGCTCTGCCCTCCCCTTAGCCACTGGGGATTTCCTTTCTTGGTTTTCTATTACCTTACCTTTGCTTCATTCCCCAGTCCCATCTTCTCCACAGCTTCTCTTTCCATACCCGACTCCCTCTACTTCTGGATCCATGAGCACAACAATTCCACCACTGTTGCTGGAAGCCTACGGCCCACTTATCGCCTGGAACAAAGTGCCCCTACCTGGCACTTGTTTTTCTCTTTGTTGCTTAGTCATTTTTCACTTGTGTCTGACTCTCTGTGACCCTATTTGGGGTTTTCTTGACAAAGGTACTGGAGTGGTTTGCCATTTTCTCCTGTAGTTCATTTGGAACTGAGGCAAATAGGGTTAAATTTTTTCAGGTCATATAACAGTGTCAAAACATAAACAGTGCTAAACCAAACATTATTAGACCCATGCAGTTTTATAACCAAATATTCTGTTAGAATAGAATAGATGAGAGTGAGTGAGAGAGAGAGAGTGCGCCACATGCATAGATTTATTTTGTTGTTGCTGCTGTTTGTCCTTCATTTCTCAAGGAAGACATGACATGGGGAGGTGATGTCATGACTTGCACTGAATTGGATTTAAGTGAGGGAGGGCTGTGCAAGGTCACCAACCTCACTCTCTCCTTCAGAGCCATCTGGGTCCACTGGCAAGATATATATCAGGACAAGTGGAGATGGCCCCAGATGTTTAAGGCAATTGGGGTTAAGTGACTTGCCCAGGGACACACAGCTAGTAAGTGTCTGAGGTGAAATTTGAACTCGGGTCCTCCTATCTTCAGGGCCAGTGCTCTCTCCATGTGCCACCTATTAAGCATTTAGTGTATACCTAGCACTGGAGGTACAAGAACAAACAGAATGGTGCATACTCTCTAGTACCTTACATTCTAACAGGAAAAGCATGAAGAGGTGCTGGAAAAGGAGTAAGATAGAAAGTTATCCTTAGGATATCCTGAGGGGGTAGGGAGGTCATTTATTCTGAAGCATCTGCAATCCTGGTGGTAGGAGAGTTTGCTGTAAAACTTTAAATAACAGACCACAGTGGCATTTGTCATGTGGTCAGTGTTTTTTTTTTCTTATTTTTGTTTTTTTGCGGGGCAATGAGGGTTAAGTGACTTGCCCAGGGTCACACAGCTAGTAAGTATTAAGTGTCTGAGGCCAGGCTTGAACTCAGGTCCTCCTGGAACCAGGGCCGGTGCTTTATCCACTGTTTCACCTGGCTACCCCTGGTCAGTTGTTTTTGATATTCCTCTTGACCTAGCAATTTCTCACCAAGCCGTATCTCTTCAAGGAATAACTTTTGAACAGGTTGAGCATTGTTAAAGGTCAGAGAACTCAGAAAGCCTATCTGTCTCTTTAGCAAGGTTCAGTTTCTTCACTCTAGGAACTTGTTCTTGAGGTTGGCGGTTGAAGTAAATGTAGAAGCAGATTAGAAACTCTTTTCCTACTCCACTCATACATTCTGGGGAGATTACTCAAGCCCACCATATTTTCAGCTGCTATTCTTTTTTTTTTAATAGTATTTTTTTCCAGTTACATGTAAAGATAGTTTTCAGTGTTCATTATTTTCTTTTTTCTTTTCTTTTCTTTTTTTTTTTTAGTGAGGCAATTGGGGTTAAGTGACTTGCCCAGGGTCACTCAGCTAGTAAGTGTTAAGTGTATGAGGCCAGATTTGAACTCAGGTTCTCCTGAATCCAGGGCCGGTACTCTATGCACTGCGCCGCCTAGCTGCCCCTCAATTTTGAATTCTAAATTTTTCTCCCTTCATTCCCTCCTCAAGACAGCAAGCAATCTGATATAGGTTATACACACACACACACACACACACACACACACACACACATACATACACACACACACATACAATCAATCACATATTTCCACATTAGTCATGTTGTGAAAGAAGAATCAGAACAAAAGGGAAGAACCTCAAAAAAGAAAAAAAAAGTAGAAATAGTATGTTTCAATCTGTGTTCAGGTTTCCACAGTTCTTTTTTCTGGACATGGAGAGCATTTTTCATCATCAGTCCTTTGGAATTGTCTTGGATCATTGTATTGATGGGAAGAGCTAAGTCTATCACAGTTGATCATTGTATAATGTTGCTGTTTCTGTGTACAGTGTTCTCACTTCACTCAGCATCAGTCTACTTAAGTGTCTCAAAGTTTTTCTGCCTTTTTTCTGCCAGGTTGATCTGCCTTTCAGCTATTATTCTTTTTCTTAATTTTTTTTTTTTTAGTGAGGCAATTGGGGTTAAGTGACTTGCCCAGGGTCACACAGCTAGTAAGTGTTAAGTGTCTAAGGCCAGATCCGAACTCAGGTACTCCTGACTCCAGGGCTGGTGCTCTATCCACTGCGCCACCCAGCTGCCCCATAGCTATTATTCTTGATGGAGGAGGCAGCAACACTCCTGTGCCCACTGACCCTCAGCCTAGGGGTTCATTTCACTCCTGCTCACCCCAGGTTATCTTTTTTTTTTTTCCCCAGTGAGGCAGTTGGGGTTAAGTGACTTGCCCAGGGTCACACAGCTAGTAAGTGTTAAGTATCTAAGGCCGGATTTGAACTCAGGTACTCCTGAGTCCAGGGCCGGTGCTCTATCCACTGCGCCATCTAGCTGCCCCCCCAGGTTATCTTTTTAAAAAAAATTTTTTAAAAGCTGTTATTTATTTATTTTAAATATTCTTTTCTTTTTAATTTTTGAGTTCCTATGTTTACATGTAACTGGAAAAACACTCTTAAGATTGAAAAAAATATTCAACTTTATTAGAAAAAAATAAAATTTTGAGTTCCAAATTCTCTCCCTCTTTTGTTCTCCTCCCCCACTCATTGAGATGACAAGCAATTTGATACCATTTATACATATGAAACCATTGGCCATTTTGGGGGTGGGGAACAGTAAAAGTAAAATGAGAAAATTATACTTCAACTTGCACTCAGAGTTCATCATTTCTCTCTCTGGAGATGGATAGCATTTTTTCATCATGAGTCCTTTGGAATTGTCTTGGGTCATTGTATTGATCAGAGTAGCTAAGGCTTTCACAGTTGATCATCATTACAGTATTGTTATTACTGTGCACATTGATCTCCAGGTTTTTCTCACTTCACTTTGCATCAGTTCATACAGGTCTTCCATGTTTTTCTGAAACCACACTAGTGTTCTTCCATAATCATTTGTCACAACTTGTTCAGCCATTTCCCAATTGATGAGCAGCTTCTCTATTTCCAATTCTTTGCCACCTCAAAAAGAGCTGCTATAAATATTTTGTACACATAGGTCCTTGGAGTACATAGATATTTCTGGGTCAAAAGGCATGCCCAGTTTTATAGCCCTTTGGGCATAGTTCTTTAGAATTGTTGGTCCAGTTCACAACTCCACCAACAGTGCATTAGCATACCTATTCTCCAGTCCCCCTCCTCCCACTCCCTCCAGGATTTGTTATTTCTGATAGATGTGAACCTCATTGTTGTTTTTTAATTTGCATTTGTCTAATCAGTAGTGATTTATAGCATTTTTTCTTATGACTATAGATAGCTTTGATTTCTTCTTCTGAAAACTGCCAGGCTATCATTTCTCAGCTAATCCCTGCCTGCACCTTGTGATGACTGGGCTTGGGCAGTCATCTGCTTTTGAATACCCTAAGCATCTAGTCTATGCTTAATAAGTACTTATTCAGTCATTTCATTTCTTCAGTGGATTATATATGGAACCAGAAGAACATGAATTTGAAACATTGTCAGAGACTAATTTGTGCCAGGGGAAGTAGCGTCTGCTGTAATGAAACCACATTTCCTTTGATGAGCATCATGACATGAACTTCTGCTGTTTGACTTGCAGAGGTAGAGGTTCAGTGAAAAGAAGACTGTTTATTGAATTCAGGAAAAAAAAAACTCAGTCAGGCATTTATTAGGTGCCTATTATGCACCAAGAACTTTACAAATATTATTTCATTTGACCCTCACAATGACCCTGGGAGGTAGGTGCTGTTATTTGCCCATTTTACAATTTTGGAAACTGAGGCAGAGAGAGGTTAGGTGATTTGCCCAAGGTCACACAGATAGTAAGTGTTTGAGGCCAGATTTGAACTCAGGTCTTCCTGACTCCACGCCCAGCTCTCTGTGCACTGTGTCACTTGGCCAGGAAAACCTGGGCTCTATCAATTAGTCCCTTAGCCTCTGCTGGTTTCAGTTCCTTTATCTATAAAATGGTGATTTTAGTCTTTGTATTACCTATCACACAGGGTTGCCTTGGGAGGGAAGAATTCTAGCTTTTCAGCTGGAATTCCAATCCAACCCTCCCCTCTCTCCCAACATTGAGTTGTGCATACAAACCTCCTTGTTGTTCCTGCAACAAGATACTGCATCATACTCTCCCTCCTCATCTCCTTTTCTCACTTCCCTGATTTCCTTCAACCAACTTGCTACAGGAAGTCTTTCCCAATCCCTCTTAGTTCTAGTGCTTTCCTTCTAGTGCTGTCCCTTATTCCGTATTTATCCCATTTATAGTTTGTCTTTACATAATGTTGTCTCCCCAATTAGATTGTGAGCTCCTTAAGGCCTGGCTGGGGATCATTCAAGCCTCTTTCTTTGATTCCCCAGTGCTTAACACATTGCCTGGCACTATCTTATTAACTGATACTCACAGGAACCCATTTCACAGATAAGGAAAGTAGGACCCAGAATGAGAGGTGAGTAGAAAGCAGCAGATCTGGGATTTGAATCCAGGCTCAACTCCCCAATCCAACACTTTTCTACTATTCTAGGTTGCCTCTTGACTTATTCATACCTTGAAGAAATAACCATATGATAGTGGTTTAGGAGGTCTATCTTCTCTGCTGTATTTTCAAGAAGAGAAGGAAATGGGTGAGGACTACTTGACAATTGGTTTTCGCTACAGAATGATGATGCTGCCATTGCAGGTGTTTATCTGAAAATAACTACTTGTTTATTTAGTTTTTCTGTATATTTCCCATAGCCTAATGTGGAGTTTTCATTCTCAGTGATAAACCCACCTTTTGTGCTACATACGTCATTCTTATCTAGGAAATTATCCTATATTTAATAACAGTATCATCTCTTCTGTATTTCTTCAATTTGTGAGACAGAACTTCCTGTGTAAAAATTAATTTATCTTATCTTCCCATGTCTACCTTGCAGGTTGGGGACTTTATTGCTCTGACTGAGAAACAGCGTTTTCTATTATTGAAGCTTTTACAACTGAGGCTCCATGCCCAGAATATTGTTGTTAATTTCCTTACAGGCTTTCTCCCAAGGGTCTGAAAAAATCATAGATAGCAATTTAGGTGTTACACTTCCAAATTCATCTTTTCCTTTTGATTCCCTTGTTGTGTTTGTTATAAGCAGAAGTTTGACTTACTAATTAATAGAAACAAGCTCTTTCAGTCCCTTTCATTATTTGTACTAAATTACATACCACCAAACAGGAGAGATGTCCACAGGGCCATCCAGAGCAATTATTTCTATTACTTCCCAGCTTGGCATGGATCTAGTGGATGATGCCAAAATGGGAGCATACATAAAAAACCTTTTTTTAAATTAAAGGACCAGCGTTCCCTTTTTAGAACAGCACTCTTTATCTGGAAGTTGACAGCATTTCATTTAGATACCTGAGATTTCAGGTTCACCTGAAATCAAACATTTGGAAAATTTGAAAAAGGAAAACTATTATTCTTTTTTTAAAAAAAAAAGTTGCTTTTATTGGGGGAAGCTAGGTGGCACAGTGGATAAAGCACCTGCTCTGGATTCAGGAGGACCTGAGTTCAAATCCGGCCTCAGACACATGCCACTTATTAGCTGTGTGATGCTGGGCAAGTCACTTAACCCTCATTGCCCTGCAAAAAAAAAAAACAAAACCAAAGTTGCTTTTATTTATGCCATTTCCTTGCTATTTCCCACAAATGAATAGAATCGAGCAAAACAAATGAACACACTGACAGTGTCTGAAAGTGTCTCCCTCATTCCACACCCATAGTCCACCACTTCTCTGTTAAGAGGCAGGAGGGAGGCAGATTTCACCATCAGTCCTCTGAAATCAAGAATTGATCAGAGTTTTGAGTATATGTGGAAATTTCTCCTCTCTCTTTGATCTTCTTTGTCTAGAGGCTGTTTTCACTGAATCCTCTAGGCCTATACCCACCAATTCTTCATTTTCTACTTGGCTTCATTCCTTGTGACATCCATCCCAGAGGACTTCAAGTTCAAACCAGCCTTGATACTCATACCTCATCAGTACCCTCTACCTGTATATTTATATATGCAAATGTATCATTTCATCCAATGTTCCTTTGTTAATTTCAGTATAGGCCAATTACTGTGCTAGGGGCAGTTGATGCAAACCTAACAAAGACAATCTCCACTCTCGTGGAGCCTAGAGTCCAGCAGGGGGCGATAAGACATGGCAGTGTCTATAACAGGCAATGAAGATGCTGTGAGGCACAGAATGCTTGCTATATTAGGTCTGAGGGGAAAAAAAAGACCATTTCTAACTGGAGGGGCCAGGGAAGGCATTAGTAAATAGCAGATGAGTTGGATCCCAAAAGATGGGCAAATTTCAATAGACAGAGACTAGTGGTGGTGGTGGAGGGATGAAGAAGATATTCCAAATTAAGGGGATTTTGTGAGCAAAGACATGAAAGTAAGAATGTTTTGGGTTTTGAAGGGTGAACGGGATTTCAGGAGGCAGAGATAGACAGAAAGAAGATGTTTCCAGTCCAGAAAAGACATAGAAATGAGAAAATATTGGACCTTTTTCTGTTCCATTGTATCTATTCTCTCTGCTACCACACTAGATTCATTGGGTTTAGTGCTAGTGGAGACATTGGAGAGCATCTCAAAATCATTTCATTTTACAAATGAGTCAACTGAGTCCTTGAAGTAAGGGGAAATATTTGTCTCACAGGGAGTAAGAAACAGGGGTAGGATTAGAATCCATGCCCTATAATTTTAAATCCAGTACTTTTCCTCACTATACAATGCTTCCTTCAGTGAAGGTCCTGGAGAATAGAAAATGAAAGATTCCTCCTTCCACGCAGCAGAGAGGTAGGAGACTGTTAGGGGAAAATGTTGCTTGTATGGTCAGAAATGGTCACTGTCATAGCTGTTTTGACTTAAGTTTTTTTCTTTGAAGCTGCCTCTTCTGACTTCAAATACAGAGTGTTTTGTACCACATTACACTCCCTACTCAGGACAAAACCATTAGACCGTATCCTGGTAATCCAAGAAATCAAAATTCCCCATGTGCGGGTCAATTTCTTGTTTAACCAGTCTTCCCAGACTTCCAACCATCCGTTCCAGAATCCTTTTCCCCTACCCCATTCTCCTAGATGTCTAGAAGAAATGTATGGTCCAAGAAGGTACGTAGCGGTAGCTAGGTAGACCTGGAGTCAGCAAGACTTGAGTTCAAATCTAGCCTTAGATACTTACTAGCTCTGTGACTTTGGGCAAGTCACAACCTCTGTTTGCCTGTTTCCTCATCTATAAAACAGAGATAAATGGCATTTATTATGAGGAATAAATGAGATAATAATTGCGAAGCACTTAGCACAGTGCCTGGCACATAGTAAACACCATATGAATATTAGCTGATTGTTAGTATTATTACTTGATTTGCAGTATTTACAGCAGTAGCATCTGTTGGGACTCTTGCCTAGCTGCCTGCCCAGAACCTCCATACCCTTAAGCTGTTGTGGGCGTTTATATGACAGTATCCAAACAAACCTTGCCCACTCTGGTCCCAGATGGTCCCTTCCTAAGTCACCAGCTCTAGCTGCAGCTCTTTTTAAGGGACATCTATGCAGATGGGATGTTTTATAAGTAGACATTGGCTCAGAGGCTGTTGGGTAATCTCAAGCCCCACCGGCCTCTCTTTTCCTCAACTCCTCTTGACTCTGCCTTGTTTACTGTGGTGAATGATTCCTGACTTCCCTGCTGTCTTTGTCCCATCCCAGATTTCTCTCCTGCCTCCTTCTGTCTGATGTCCTTGATGAGAACCTCAGCTGTTCTCCAGACCATGGCTGAGCTGGCCCCAGGACATGACAGAGCTGATAGCTAAGGGGCTTTCATCAGTACCACTTCCATTTAGCACTTGTAGATTACTCATCCTCCTCTTTGATGCAGTTCCCAAGAAAGCTTCTGGTACAAGTCCCAAAACAAGACTCTTTGTGCATGACTAGAATGATGTTTCTCCAGGCACAATTCCCCCTGCCCCCATGCAGAGAATTCCTCTACGCTGGTAAATTCCCCTTAACTCTTTGGCCTTGTCCAGGTTCTTATTTCTGCTTAATAGTTAATAATAAGAACAATAATAACAATAGTTAGCATTTATATAATGTTTTAAAAGTTTTTGAAGCACTTTACATGTTATTTCATTTGATCTTCACAATATCTCATAAGGTTGCGAGACAGATGCTATGATTGTGTTTTTGGTTGTTTGGTTTTTTTTTTGGTGAGGCAATTGGGGTTAAGTGACTTGCCCAGGGTTACGCAGCTAGTAAGTGTTAAGTGTCTGAGGCCGGATTTGAACTCAGGTCCTCCTGACTCCAGGGCTGGTGCTCTATCCACTACACCATCTAGCTGCCCTGTCAGATGCTATTATTATCCTCATTGTATAGACAAGGAAACTGAGACCCAGAGAAATTAGGTGATTTTCCCAGGGCTACATAGCAAGTATTTTAGGCAAGATTCGAACTCAGGTCTTCTTGACTCCAAGTCCTATATTCTATCCACTGGGCAACCTAGCTGTCTGCCCTCAAAATGTAAAATATGCTTCCTCAGACCAAATAGACATTGAATACTTCTTACTTGCCCACTCTCAAGTTATTTACCTTCCAAATTCCCTTATCCTCTTTCAATTTTCTTTATCCTCCAGGAATAAAAAGTAAAAGTAAACCCAAAACCAAGGTTGGGGTTGTTCTATAGAATGACCTCTCTTTACATTATAAAGACTGGGTGCCATTTCATTACTTCTGAAATTCAAAAGGAAGGTTTACATACACAGCCTCCTAACCAGTTCCATAGTGTAACCCCAACTCTCTAGCAAGGATACCACGCTTAAAACAGCTGCATTGGCTTTTTTTTTTTTTAATTTTTTTTTGTTTTGTTTTGTTTTGTTTTTGCAGGGCAATTGGGGTTAAGTGACTTGCCCAAGGTCACACAGCGAGTAAGTGTCCAGTGCCTGAGACCGGACTTGAACTCAGGTACTCCTGAATCCAGGGCCGGTGCTTTATCCACTGTGCCACCTAGCTGCCCCTGCATTGGCTTTTATACATCTCAGAAGCCTACTACTGACATTTTAAGACATGTTGAGCCACTGCAGTGACCAAGAGAGAGATAGTGGGTACTAGACTCTGAGTCAAGAAGATCTGGGTTCAAATTTTACCTCTGACACTATTTGCCTAACCGTGGGCCAGCCACTTAATCTCTCTGAGCCTCAGTTTCTTCATCTATAAAATGGGAATACTAATCTCTCCCATGATTGTAGTGAGGTTCAAATGAGGTAAAGTACAGAAAGCACTCTGCACACCTTAAAGCACTATATATACATGACAATTATTATTTTTAACATGATTTCCAAGCCTGAGGAAGCCATATAAATGTCAGTTATCGTTAAACAAATGCTGCCTGATCTACTTCTGATCAAAGCTCTGTGGAAAACCAAGCAAAACAAAACAAAACAAAAATACCTTTCTTTGATTTCTGATAATAATAAATGAGGCTTTAAGTTTTCTTCACTGCAGAATCTCTACCTAACCAAAGGGCCACCTTATTGCTGCCCAGTCTGATTTTCAAATGACCAATGGTCAATGAGGAACAACTTATTTCCTTTAGAGATAGATAAGTCAACTTTGTTGACGTCCTTTGTTGACTGAGTTTCCTCCTTCCTCTGATACCTGGTCTGACTAGCCTGTCATAATGGCACATGTTCAGAGGACCTGACTGCTTTTTTTTGGAGGCAAGTCACCTCTCTGGATCTCAGTTTCCTCCTCTAAAAAAATGAGAGGGGCGTGAAGAGACCATCTGAATTTCTGAGGTCCTTAGATAAGCTATAAATCCTTTGATGATTATTTTTTGGGGGGGAGAGGCAATTGGGGTTATAAGTGACTTACCAAGGATCACACAGCTAGTAAATGTCAGAGGGTGGATTTGAACTCAGTTCCTCCTGATTCTAGAGCCGGTGCTCTATCCACCGTGCCACCTAGCTGCCCCAATGCTTTGATTATCTAAAGTTTCAGATCACTTAATGACTTCTCAGAGAGACTTATATTAGCATGGTATAGTGGAAAGAACTTTCAATCTGAAGTCTGGGTCTCTGGATGCAAATTCTAAGCCTATTCCTTATTATCTTGGTTATTCTTGGCAATTCACTTTTTAAAAATCCCCTTTGGGGGCAGCTAGATGGCGCAGTGGTTAAAGCACTGGCCCTGGATTCAGGAGTACCTGAGTTCAAAGCCGGCCTCAGACACTTGACACTTACTAGCTGTGTGACCCTGGGCAAGTCACTTAACTCCCATTGCCCCGCAAAAAAAAAAAAAAAATCCCCTTTGGGCCTCACATTCAATCATCTATAAAATAAGGAGGTTGGGCTCAATGATCTCAGTGTCAACAAAGGAGTTGGGAGATAAAGTGACTTTCAACCACAATTCCTATGGTCCCGAGTTTAGACCATATGTAAGCCAGGTTGGGTGTGGATGGCTAATGGAAATTTTCATAGATATTGATGACAGTTAGATCTTTTGACATATGAAAAGGGGGGTGAACAGAAATGACACACAGATGGTCTTAGAATCAGTTTCTAGCAGCTGGTTATTATCTCATACAGTCTGTCTTCATACACCATTGGCAAAGGCTCCTCTTCCCACCCTGCCTCCCGAGCCCCAACCCTTTCACCTCCTCCCCTTAAGTACTGTGCAAGGGTTCAGTGCTATTGTATTATCATCCAGGAAATGCTTTGAGGAGGAGGAGGAGCAGCCAGATAGAATTGCCGTTCTTAGTGTGTGTCATAGTCAGTTGCTGGAACTGAAAGGAGTTTCGACCAAAGAACTTGACAAGTCATTCAATGGTGGAAGGAATAGGGCCTTTTAGTTGGTGTTTTTAAAGGATGCTTTATAAAAGAAGACTATAAAAGAAGCTGGCCTAACCAGGAACATCTAAGAGAGTGCCAGGCAGGAGCAAGGCAACTAGGTGGTGCAGTGAATAGTGTTGGACCTGAATTCAAATCTAGCCTCAGACTCTTACTAGCTGTGTAACCCTGGGCAAGTCACTTAACCTCTGTCTGCCTCAGTGTCCTTATCTATAAAATGGGGATTATAATAACACCTGTGTACATCACAGGATTGTTGTGAATCTCCTGAATTTCCTTAGCATTTTTTTTTCCCCCCTTGGAGGCAATGGGGGTTAAATGACCTGCCCAGGTCACACAGCTAATAAGTATCTGGTGCTCTATACTCTGTACCACCTCACTGTCCTTCCCCCTTGCATTTAAAAAAAAAAAACCAAACATTTCAATGGCTCTGTTTTTATTGTTTGCATCACTATTGCTAACCCTCTCCTTTGGACTGATCCCTTCCCTCAATTAAATATCAGAGAGGGGAGGGGTAAGGTGTCCTTTTAATAGATAAGTATAGTAAGCAAAACAAAACTGTGACTCCATCCAAGTATATATGTATGTTTACATGTGTGCACACACACATATACATCCTTGAGGCCATCATTTCTCTCAGGAGCTCCATGACATCCAGAGTTGCTTTTCTTTATAATGTTATCATCCCTGTATAAATGGTCCTCTGGTTCTGTTCTCTTCATTATTCATCAGATCAGACTACTCAGAATTCTCTGAAATTGCGTCTTTCATAATTTCTGAGCTGCAGCACCATAATGTCATTATGTTTATATATCACATTTTTTTCATCCATTCTCCAATTAATGGGCATATTATAGTTCTTTGCTCCACCCCCCTCCCCCTCCATCCATGTAACACCTGCCCCTCCACTCAGAGTCTGGACATAGCACAGTAGTATTCATTCCATCACATTCATATATCACAACTTGTTCAAACATTCCCCACTTGATGGGCATCCCCTCATTTTCCAATTCTTTGCCACCACAAAAATTACTGCTAGAAATTTTTTTGTACATATGGACTCTTTTCCTCTTTCTTTGATCTCTTTGGGGTACAGACATAATAGCAGTAGATCCTTAAGCAGCTTCTTTATTGATGCTTACAGAATTTTTTTTCTTTCACATGGGAACTCTGGGTTTTAGCAGTGACATTCTTGGAAGTTTTCAGGTTAAGGTTTGTTTCAAGAGGTGATTGGTAGATTCAATCTTTACTCCTGATTCTAATATATCTTGGAAATTTCATTTATCACTTATTGAAATATGGTATCCAGGCTTTAAAAAAATATATATATATACATATATGTATATATACATAAAATTTTCAGGAACTCCAAAGATTGTTAAATTATCTTAGTTGTTTTTTTAATATCAGAGATCTTATATAGATATTTGATTATGTTCTGGTGTTTCTTGCTGTCTCAATGGGGTCATTGATTTCTGTTAGATATAGTATAGTTTTAAAGGGATCCATTACTTAGGTAAAGTTTAACATTTTCTCTTCTAAGCTACTTATTTTCCTTCCAATTCTTTCCTCCAGAGCTTTTGTTTCATTTTTTTTTAATCTCTTGTTTCATTTCTTCCATATTCAGGCATTGTGGAAAATCTTTTTTCCCCCTTCACATCTCATCAGAGACTTATTTGGAATTTCTCTCCCCTTCTTCTGGGAATCTCTAGATCTACAATATTTTTTTTTTAATTGATTAGTTTACTTAAAACTTTAGCTTTAGTTCTCAACTTGGGGCTTTATGCCAGAATTGTACTTTCCTGCTCTGCTTTTGGGTTTATGGTAATATAAAGCAAGGCTCTCTTAATGGAATTTAGATCTCTTTTTCCCCTAAGGGGAAGACTGGATAATGCAATAATGGATTCCCCAGACAACCCAGTTCTTGAGATTTAAATACCTTTCTTCCTAAAAGGTTAGGAAACCAGAAAAATACAATGCTTATTGAAGTTAAAAGAAATGTTTTATTAAGCAGGGAAGAAAATCCAGCATGATCAAAGTGCATTCAGCCTATTGATGAACAGGACACCTTGCAATAGATTGCAAGGGTTTTTATAAAGTTTAAACCAAGGCAGGCAAGAACTCTGGAGGAAGGGTGGGCTTGGAGAGGTTCACTCCCTTTGGGGGAGAGAGAGAGAGAGAGTGTGTGTGTGTGTGTGTGTGTGTGTGTGTGTGTGTGTGAGAAACCCCATTTAAAAATTTCTGGGGGGCAGCTAGAGGGCCTAGTAGATAAAGCACTGGCCCTGGATTCAGGAGGACCTGAGTTCAAATCCGGCTCAGACACTTGACACTTACTAGCTGTGTGACCCTGGGCAAGTCACTTAAGCCTGGGCCCCCCCCCCCCCCAAAGTAAATAAATAAATATTTTTTAAAAAAATTTCTGGGACTCAGTGTTGGAGAAGTATCAAAGGTCTTTATTTACATTCTTGAGAGAATGGGCCCATTCCCTATTGGAATGGTGTAAAAATGGCAGTTCATGAGCCTTTTTATTTCTTAATGTGACTGGCCCCTCCCTTCTTCCTCAGTTACAATCTGTGTGCCAAAGACTGGCGCCTAAGACTAGCCAATCGGAATGCAGTATAGTCAGTGGGGGAGGCAACACAGGGACAGCCCTCTAAATTCACTAGCCTTGGGTCTCCTTCATCATGTGATCCTGTTCACTGGGGAGGGGGAGGAGAGACAGCCCCTTTTTAGACTGGGAGGAGCCCAACCCCCGTTTGTGGATATTAGCATTTTGTGTGTGTGAGGCAATTGGGGTTAAGTGACTTGCCCAGGATCATTCAGCTAGTAATTATTAAGTGTCTGAGGTCGGATTTGAACTCAGGTCTTCCTGGATCCAGGGCCAATGCTCTATCCACTGCACCACCCAGCTGCCCCTGATATTTAGCATTTTAAGCACCTGCTTCCATTCTCCCAGATGAATCTGAATTCATTTCCCAGACATTGATTGTTCCCCAGACAACTTCAATCAGCTTTTTTTTTGGGAGGGGGGGGGGCACGTTTCCCACAGTGTGTGAGGAATTACAGGGGTGGAGGATGTAATAGGCAGTTCAGTTCAAGGCTTGATTATGCAGTTTTCTTCAGAAAGAAAAGGATTGTTCCAAAGTTAGAGAATAGCTGAAGATAAGGTCCATATCCGTAGCATCTCCTGCCGTCAGATGAGTGTGATTGGCTTTAGGGTTACTGATTGCCTGCATGTCCAGCTGAGTTTATTCTCATAGGATTGTTCGTGTGTTAGCCAATGAAGCCAGTCCTTATGCAGTTGTTCTGGTTTCCTGGGTAACGGGGGGGGGGGCAGGGAAGGTGCTCAAGCAAATCAAGGTACCCATGTCACAGTAAGCACTTCTTGGTTCCCTTAGTTCCTGTGCTGACCTCTACCTCCCAGGTTTAGCATTGCCACCCCCTCCCTACAATCCTTACAGCACAGTGCATCAGCTCTTCAGAGCCCTTTGTATGGTGAGCACTGTTAGGAACTTCAAAGCCCCTGGGTCTGATTGCCTTGGCTATCCCAGTCTGAGAATGCCTAGCTAGTTGCTCCCTCTCCTTGGAGCTTCCAATATCCCCACCCTAGGGCTTTTTCAAGAGATTTCCCTCCCACCCTTTGCTGTTTCCAGACAGCTTTGTAAGCTACACTTGTCTCTGGCTCATCTCTTGTTGCTCTGGGAGACTGCTAACTTTTTGTACACTGGTGGCAGTCTCCTTTCTTAATGCTCAAGGGCTCCTGGCTGACTTTGTGTGGTTCTAGAGTAGAAGGCATTTACTGAAGTTTCTCATGGGATTTCTTTTTTCTACCCACTTAATAGTATTTTTTTTCTCAATTACATGTAAAGATAGTTTTCAGCATTCATTTTTATAAGATTTTGAGTTCCAAATTTTTCTCCCTCGCTCCCTTCCCTCCCCCCTCCCCAATAATGTAATGGGATACTACTGTGCTATAAGAAACAATGAGCAGGCAGATTTCAGAAAAATCTGGAAAGACTTACTTGAACTGACGCTGAGTGAAGTGAGCAGAACCAGGAGAACATTTTACAGACGCATCACTATTTTTTTTTTTAAGTGAAGCAATTGGGTTTAAGTGACTTGCCCAGGGTCACACAGCTAGTAAGTGTTAAGTGTCTGAGGCTGGATTTGAACTCAGGTGCTCCTGACTCCAGGGCCAGCGCTCTATCCACTGTACCACCTAGCTGCCCCCCATTACATTCTTTACCACAGCTTGTTCAGCCATTTCCCAATTGATGGGCATCCCCACAATTTCCAATTCTTTGCTACCACAAAAAGAGCAGCTATAAATATTTTTGCACATGTGGGTCTTTTTCCCTTTTTTATGATCTCTTTGGATTACATACCTAGTAGTGGTATTGCTGGTTGGAAGGGTATGCACAGTTTTATAGCTCTTTGGGCATAGTTCCAAATTGTTCTCCAGAATGGTGGGATCAGTTTACAACTCCACCAACAATTTATTAGTATTGTTTCTTGGAATTTCTTTATCATTATTTGATCTTATGTAAATTTCTGCTTTTTCCTGGAGTAGATTTAGAATTTGCACACCCTGCCTTACTTCAGGTAGCCATCCTAGCCAGAAGTAATCTCCTGATTCGTTCTTTCCATTAGTAACAGTACTGATATCTTTAAATTAGGGTACCTCATCAAGCCTTTCACACTGGGGCTAGGACTAACACATTCTACATTAAACTGGGAAAGGGCAAGGAAAGGCAGAGTCCTCAGTGGTTTAGCAGGGGGCTACTCCTAGGACTTGATGTGTCCTTACATCAGACTCTTATTGTGACTTCTTGGTTTATGTTTAAGGGAAGTTTAGGCAATTTACTCAGCTTTGGGATCATAAACAATTGCTCAACTAGGAGGTCATGGATGCTCAAATGTTTTATAGGAAGGGGAAGGATCCTTCCTAAGTGGATTTGATTGGTTTCTTATCCCTGAGATCACAGACAGGGCAAATTAGCTAGAGAATAGTCTAGAGAATTAGAAGATTTCAGCTTGGAAAAAAAGATTACTTTATGGGAAGAGGGGGGGGTAGGAAGAGAGGGAAATCCTAGAGAGGAGGAGAGCTGCAAATTGGAGACATCAGGTAGGAAGGGTGATCACTAGGTAATAGGCTGCTGGATAAATTCTCAGCCACAAAAATTATAGGTTTTTCTAAATCACAACAATTTGTGTTAGATCTTTAAATTTCCCTTTCAAAGTAGTTTTTTTGCATTTGACAAAATAAAGGGTTAGTGGTCATGCTTGACATAAAACCAGCAAAGTCAGATTTTTCCTTGTTTTAGGATTCTATTCAAATAGAATTTTTCTCTTCTTTGTTTTGAAATTCAGCTTTTTAGTTCTAAGATTCAGCTATATTTTTACCATGAGTTGCAGGTCATATCATTAGACTTAGCTGATAATCTGGTAACTCAGAAATATATGAACAGGGGCAGCTAGGTGGCGCAGTGGATAGAGCACCGGCCCTGGAGTCAGGAGGACCTGAGTTCAAATCCGGCCTCAGACACTTAACACTTACTAGCTGTGTGACCCTGGGCAAGTCACTTAACCCTAATTGCCTCACTAAAAAAAAAAAAGAAGTATATGAACATCTCTGTACTCTCCCCTTTTTCCTCATCCCTCTATCACCACACATACATAACACACAACACACACACACACACACAGATTTGTATACGTATGTGTATGTCCCTGCCATCAGAAATATGTAAACACCATGAACTGAACTGTTTGCTCTGATAATTTACTCCTCAGTTACTAAAATAATATTTTTTGGTATTGTGGTTTATATAGTACAAGCGAATTGTGTGTGTGTGTGTGTGTGGTTTTTATTGTTTTTCTCAAATTTTTTGTTTTGGAGGCAGTGTGTCCTAATGAATAGGGCGGAATCAAGAAGACTTGAGCTAAAATTTTACCTCTGACACTTCATCTCATTTTATCTGTTTCTTTGTTTGTTATGAGATTAATGATACCCTTAAAACTTATATCATTGTATGAATCTGATAAGATAATGTGTATAAAGAACTTTGCAAGCTTTAAAGCCCTCTCCAAATGTCAGTTCTTACTCTTGTATTCAAATAAAGTTTTAAATGAGATCTTGCATAAAACCACAAACTTCCTATTATTTACAATTGAAAAGTCAGTTATGACGTTGAACAAAGTAGCAACAACAAGGGTCTCTTTGATTCTGTGTTGCCTTCTGGGCCCTTTTTCCTTCTGTGTATTTGCTTTTGTTTTGTTGCTGGTGTTATTATAATTATTTTAACATAGTTATCAGTGGGCATATTATTTTTCTGACTTTGCTTTCTGCATCACTTCATATAAGTCTCAGCACATTTCTTTGTAGTCTTCATGGTTATTATTTCTTATGGTACAAGAGTATTCCATTATGTTGTCATATCACCTTCTATTCAGCCATTGCCTCAGTTGTTGGACGTGTGGGTTGTTTTCAGTTTCTTGGTATTATGAATACAGCTGCTTTGAGCAATTTTGTATAGCTGGATCTCTGTTCCCTCCTCCCTTCTTTTCATACTATCCTTATAGCAGCCCATTGGGTCACAGGATGTGCTCAATTTTGGACTTTATATTTTGCTGTAGGATTTTGGATTGAAAGGGACCTAGAAATCATATGATTCGACCTCCTCATTTTATGATTGAGAAGCACTTCATCAGGGTCACCTAGGTAATAAATCGCAGAAATTGTATTTGAAGCCACCTCTGAGGCAGAACTTAGAACAAATGTACTTTATTAAAGGGTCCATGGTCCCCCTCTAACAAAGTGGACCTCAGATCCTCCTCATGATCTGAGATGCCCCTGGTCCCCAGGACCTTGTTTTTATAGGGTTTTGTTACCACTAGATAGGTTCTTGAAAATATTCCTTTTTTTTTTTTTTTTTTAGTGAGGCTATTGGGGTTAAGTGACTTGCCCAGGGTCACACAGCTAGTAAGTGTTAAGTGTCTTAGGCCGGATTTGAACTCAGGTCCTCCTGACTCCAGGGCCAGCGCTCTATCCACTGCGCCATCTAGCTGCCCCAAACATTCCTCTTTCAAAGAATTACTTGGCCACACAATCCAATCAAAATTTAAGTAAAAGGTATGGCTGGGAGAAGAAGCCTAGGCCTCAACTCCTGGGGAGGTACAGGTTTATGGCATCTTCCTAATCAAGCAACCGTAGAGATATAGCTGGGAGAAGAAGCCTAGGCTTCAACTCCCCAAACAAAAGAGAAGATCACAATTTTTTATAGAGGCAAGAAGTGGGTTGGGGTAGAGACCTAAGACTGAAAAGTTACAGCAGTTTGAAAATGATGATCTTAGCTATTTGGATATATGAATACTAAAAGTTCCACATTTCTAACTTGAGATTATTGTCACTCCCTGGTCCTAATCACACAGCAAACACGATTGGCTCCCAGCTAAGCTCATGCTGTAAATTCAGGGAGCCCGGCTTTCCGGGCGGCTGCTTTATTATGTGTCTGACCAACCACTACGTGGTTAATTAACTACTTTGCTTCTCCAAGGAAAGAGTCATCTCTAACTGACCCCAACAAGCTGGTCAACCATATTTCTCTATGGTCATAGTGTCCCCCTCAGAGCCAGAGCATCCCTAACTGGACCCAGGCTCAGCAGGCTGCTGTAACAGTTTGATACCCAACTGTCCAAAAGAGGCATGGTTAAATACAGAATCTCATTGGTTGGTAGACCTTGCTCTTGAGGGCCAAAAATGACATATGGGGGGGGGGGTATCACAGGTTGGTCGAGGCGTGGGGTATCTCCACTGACTAAGTGGTCATAATATGGCCATAAGATAGTCACCTGCTTATGTTAGACAGGAAAGAATGGCCTGGAGATACAAAACTAAGTTGGAGGACTTTCCAAAGAATCAAGGCATCTCACCCATGCTGGGTTTGGACATGGAATTTGAGAAAAACAGGATGAAGATATCTTTGTCAGCATTCTTGTGGTTGTGCAAGTGAGCTTTCTGACTGGTAAACAAGTAGTAAACATTTCATTAAAACTTGGGGCCCATTATAAAAGCCTACTAAAATAACCTTTCTTATCTAATTATCTCTATATGATTTATGTAAAATTAATCAAACTGATTAATGATTGGAATAGAGTAGGGGTCCAAATGAATCATTTCTCACACTACATCCCCCAATTCCACTTTCAGTGTACTTTCCATAATGACTATGCTGACTCTAGTATAGTATCTCATCTTTCAGAAGTCATTAAATTTTGAGGACATAAGGGATCATAGTTTCATTGTTTTCCAAAAAAGGTTATATCTAGACAGCTAGGTACCATAGTGGATAGTGATGGACTTTGAATTAGGAGATCATGAGTTCAAATTCTGCCTCAGACACTTAACTGGTGGCCAGTTACTTAACCCCTTACAACTTCAGTCTTCTCTTCTCTAAAATGGGGACTCTAAGAGTGGTGAGATAACATAAAAATTGTTGCTGTTGTGATTATTTCCGCTAACAATATAATAGCAAGCCTCTTTTTCCGTAGGTATGACAACACTAAATTGTATTGTTTTTTAGCTATCTTTGTCAATTTAATGATTGTAAGGAAGTGTGAGCTTCACTAAAACCCATACATATGATTACCCTGGGCTCTCAAAGGCTAAGCCAGTGGAGTACAACTGTAATAAGTCCCATCAGGCTTTGGAGTACAGACCAGGAAATGAACCATATGTCTGTTGCCTAAAGACCAATTTAGCTAGGATTAGAGAGGCTTACCACTGATTTGGCCCCAAGGGGATTGATTTTTCAGACAGTAACTCTTGAAAACTCTTCTGGAATTGGAAGGGTATTGATCAGCATTGGAGAATCAAGTAATGACCCAGATGAAATCATGAATCTTTTAAAGTATTGAGTAAAGTAGGATCATAGAATTACAAGAGTTGGAAGTGACCTCAGTGGACATCTGGGACAATTCACACCTGAAACAGAGTTCCTTCTACAGTGATCATACCACTTTTATTTGAAGACTTCCAGGAGGGGTGGTAGAAACCCACTACCTGTTGAAGCTGCCTGTTCCGCTTTTGTATATCTTTGATTGTTAGAAAGTTGTTTCATATCTCAGGCCTAAATTGTCTTGTTTTTATTGATGACTTGTTTCTTCAAAATTGTTTTTAAAATGTTTTATTGATTCCTTTTTTGTTTTTATATTATACATTCTGAATATACTCTCATTTCCCTTGTAATAAAAAACAGTTCAACAAAAACTATTGATAAATTAACCTGATAATACAGGCCTACCCTAATTGTTCCATATTACTCTGTTGAAAGGAGGCAGGTTTCATTCATTTTCTTTTCATTGGGATCATTACAAATAAAATTCTTCCACATAGAACCCTTCAAAGGCTTGAAGACAACTATCTTGTCCCTCTAAGTCTTCTCTGAGAGTGGTTTTAATTTGCATTTCTCTGATCATGAGTACTTAATTTTCCCAAGTCATTATTAACAATTTGTATTTTTTCCTTTGAGAATTCCCTCTTTAACTCAAGTAAAAATATAAAGTTTGAAAAATATCTTAGAGAATAGCCCTGGGTCCCAAATCAACTTTGAGATAGTGGGCCATTTGTTCTACAGTCTGCTAATTTCTTAGTGATTAATGCTTCTCTTTCTCCTTATTTAGTCCTTTTTTTTTTGGTGGGATTAACGTTTTTTAGTTTTTCTCAGGAGTTAGAATTTAGGAGTAATTTAGGTTGGGGTGGGGAGGGGCAGATAGGTGGCGAAGTGGTAAAGCACTAGCCCTGGATTCAGGAGGACCTGAGTTCAAATGTGGCCTGGGGGTAGAACCAAGATGGTGGAGAAAAACCAACAAGTTGCCTGAGCTTCCTTCAGTTCCCTCAAAAAGAACATTAAATCAAGCCTCTAAATGGATTCTGAAACTACAGAACCTACAAAAAGACAGAGAGGACACAATCTTCCAACCTGAGATAATTTAGAAGACTTCAGGAAAGGTCAGTCTCACTCAGGCAAAAGGGAGGCGCAGCGCACTGCAGTGCAGCATAGCATGGAGGGGGTTGGGGCAAGTTAGCAGGAAGCTCTAGGCCACAGCCGAACAACTGAGGCCCCTTGATTCTGGCTCAGCAAGCTGGTGGCGCAGCAGGCCAGTAGTGAGATCCACTAGCACCAGCTGAGAGGGCAGGCTGCCAGCTAGAGGGCCACCCATAGGACAGACATGACCAGGCCTGGCCATCCCAGCCTGCCAAAAGCAAGCGCAGGGAGCAAGCCCAGGGTGGTGAGAAATCCACAAGCCATAGAGGCCTCACAGTAGAAAGCCAGTGACACAGACCCTATACCCCAGCACAAGAAGCTTGAAATAGTGACCCTGGTGCCCCAGGAACAGACCTCAACTTTAAAAAAAAAAAAAGCTGCAATATGAGTAAGACACAAAAAAGAGCTCTTACCATTGAGAGCTTCTGTGTTGAAAGGGAAGAGCTAAACACAAACTCAGAATAGGACAATACTGTCAAATTGCCGACATGTGAAGCCTCAAGAGGGAAGATGAATTGGTCTCAAGAACAAACAGCCTTCTTGGAAGAGCTCAAAAAGGATTTTAAAAATCAATTGAAGGGGCAGCTAGGTGGCGCAGTGGATAGAGCACCAGCCCTGGAGTCAGGAGTACCTGAGTTCAAATCTGGGCTCAGACACTTAACACTTACTAGCTGTGTGACCCTGGGCAAGTCACTTAATCCCAGTTGCCTCACCAAAAAAAAAAAAAATCAATTGAGAGAGGTAGAAGAAAAATTGGGGACAGAAATGAAAGCAACACAAGAAAATTATGAAAAAAGAATCAGCTGTTTGGAAAAGGAGGCACAAAGATTGACTGAAGAAAACAGTTCCTTAAAAAATTCATTTGACCAAGTGGAAAAGGAGGTGCATAATCGAACTGAAGAAAACAATGCCTTAAAAATTCGAATTGGACAGTTGGAAGCTAATGACTCCATGAGACACCAGGGATCAGTCAAACAGAATCAAAAGAATGAAAAAATAGAAGAAAATGTGAAATACCTCGTTGGAAAGACAACTGACCTGGAAAATAGATCCAGGAGAGACAACTTGAGAATTATTGCACTGCCTGAAGGCCATGATCAGAAAAAGAGTCTAGACACCATATTCTAGGAAATTATTAGGGAGAACTACCCTGATATTATAGAATCAGAGGATAAAATTATCAAATGGGGCCTCAGACCCTTGACACTTACTAGCTATATGACCCTGGACAAGTCATTTAACCCTCATTACCCTGGGGGGGGGGGTGGGGATAGTGATTTATGATGTAGGAGGCAAAAAAGGGGTTAACAGAAAAACCTCAGACCCAAGCATGAGCCCTAAAAGGGATTCAGACCCCAGTTAATGGATAATTTACAAGTTAAGATGCTAAGTTCTCTTACCCACATGAATAAGTACCCATAATGGGAACTTAGGGAGTAAGGCCATGAAGACCTTAGACTATAACAATGATACATTGACAGGCTGTAGAAACTCAAACTAGGAAGGAATAAATGATAAATGAAGATGTTTTGAAACCAAAGCATGGAAAACAGAAAGAGACATGCACAGAAAAGGCCAAATTTGTCCCCAGATTCACCTTATGATGAGTAAACCCCAAAAACACACCTCCATGGAAAAAGGTACCCACCTCAGGGGTTGGCTTAGGACCCCAGGAACTCCAAATTAGGATAAGCCCTCCCCTGTACCTCCCTAAGGTGGAGATTATTATAATGAGACTGATAATCGATTTATCCATACTATAAATATAACTGTCTTTTCTTTCCCTATTAGAGAGATACCTTTCCACTATTCTGGTTCTCTCCCTGTGGTCACCCACAGTATTGCAATAAAACTTGGGAAACTGAGTCACTGAGTCTTGTAGTTCTTTTGGGACGACTCACGATCAATTTGACCCTAATTCCATCCCACATCAATTTAGAGCATTTGGGCACAGTAGATTCGGTGGCCCTGGATTCAGAAGGACCTGAGTTCAAATCTGGCCTCAGACACTTGATACTTACTAGCTGTGTGACTCTGGGCAAGTCACTTAACCCCAATTGCCTCACCAAAAAAAAAAAAAGAAGAATATATGGTAGGGAAAAAAGAAAATAAGAGGAAGGAAAGTCAGCAACAATAAATGAACAAGCATTTATTAAGCCCTCACTGAGTCCTTTCCCTTAAAATGAATTTAGAAAGAAGCAGCCAAGTAGAGGAAGGGGCCACAGGGATAGAGAATACTTTCAGTGTAGGAATCCAGAGACAGAGTGAACTTCCAGAGAGAACAGCTGTTTTGACCTGGTAGAGAAAGTCCAGAGAATCTGGAGGGGACCTTGGAGAGG